>NW_026061777.1:502500-752500 GCF_023897955.1 Schistocerca gregaria | reverse complement strand
GGGTTTTGTGACTTGTGGGTTTGAGTGGTTTTTTTTTTGAGTGGTGGATGTTGGTTTTTTTTTGAGTGTTGGATGGGTTGTGGAGTTATTTGGTGATTGGTTTTTGGTGTTGGGGTGACGCATTTCAGCAGCAGTATGTACTCTTTGGTGTGCCATGGTTATACAGTAGAATTAACGTTGCAAACACTGTTCAACCCTAAACTCAGCACAGTTGCAGCCTGCAGAATCAAAGGAGAGGGTGCACAGACAGCCCTCACGAGCACCGTGACTTCAAAAAATGAATAACTGACACTAAAACCCCTCAGCACGCACTTGTTATACCCAGGTGCCACTGAATACAGTTCTTTCCTGGCCGAACACAGGTTTGATACATCTATTCACATTATTCTATTCTCTGAAGTTCTCTTCATACCTATATGACAACTGCAACTTACTTATGTTTCCAAACTGTGAAATCCTCATTGCCTTGGAATGTGTCGTACTTATTATTATTATTATTGTTGTTGTTTTTCGCAAGAAGTTGTACCACAAATATCTTTTTTCCCCATTTTGATTCAATTGCATCCAAGTGTTTATTCAATTTACCCATCAAATTTTTACCATTCTATTCTTGTCTGCACTGCTTATCATCCAATTTCACTACCACACAGCTTTACCCCAATTACCTTCAGCAACTTTTTCCTAACACTTAAATTTATATTGTATATTAACGAAATCCTTTTTCCAGAAGTGCTTTTTGTGCTATAACGATCCTGCATTTTATGAGGGGCACTCAAATAACAACTTAACACTTGCCGCAAGTTCCGTTCAGAAGTAATCACTGCACACGTTAAGGCATTTATCTCACTGGGTGACAAGATGATCAACTCTTGTTTTGAGGAAGGCAAATGGCTGCTGATGATTCCACAACTACTATCACTTTAGTGCTTCCTCTTCCAACTGAAACTGACATTCATGCATATCTTTCTTTCTTCAGATAAGCAAAGATATGAAAATCACACAGAGAAAGATTTGGGCTGTATGGAGGGTGTTGCAGCATTTCCCAGCAAAATCAGAGGAGCATACATTTCATCCAATTGGCAGCATGGGGGCAAGCATTATTATATAACAGGACGATTCCAGCTGACAGTATTCCAATAGCCTAAGGTAAAGTGCCAAAGCCAACAGTGGAAACATTCCATGTCTCCCCCAACAAAGCAACCCAAAACTGTTCACACAAGTTCTGTTAAGGCCACGATGACCTTAATGCATGACGATTACCACCTGCCACATTGTGAATTGGAGAAAGGCTACACTTCAGCGACTTGCAATGTTACCCAACCAACATCCTCCATAAAGCCTCAATCTATCACTGTGTGATTCTCACATCTTTGGCAGTCTGAAGAAAGATGTGACGGACGTTGCTTTCAGCTGGACACGGATTCGGGTGCTGTTGTGGATCTGTCAGTGGCTGACTGTGTTCTACAGAAAAGGAAGTGATAGTTTCATCTCCCATTGGGATAAATGTCTTAATTTGTGTGGTGACTGCTTTTTAATGGAAGCACTCCATGGTTCTGTCATGTCAGGTGTTACATAAAAAACACAATTTCTAATTAAATAACAAAGCACCTAATTTATTTGAAAATTACTAGTATTACTATGTTAATACAAAACACAAAGACGGCAGTTAAACACGAAACAAAATATTTAGCAAATGTC
Source organism: Schistocerca gregaria (assembly GCF_023897955.1). NCBI lineage: Eukaryota > Metazoa > Arthropoda > Insecta > Orthoptera > Acrididae > Schistocerca > Schistocerca gregaria. The sequence continues at coordinate 750,802 of NW_026061777.1, read as the reverse complement.
ATCCATGGCTTTGTACACACACATTCATTCTTTGGACAAAATTTTTGATGACTCTAGAGCAAAGTTCCACATGAATTTGATCCATGACATGTCTAATTTCTACTTTGAGGTATGGTATGGTTCAACTAAATGCAAGATCTGACATGCCTCCACAAAACAGTCATATGGTGTCATATCACGTGACACCAGTGGCCAGTTCACATCGCCATTACAAAGATGAGACAAGCAGGAAATCTTTCTGTTAGCACCCTAGTTGTTTCAACAAGCATTGTGGCAGGTTGCCCTCATCCGGTTGGTGGATGTCTTTCACATTCACATTCAATTCATGCCCTTGCAATTGCGCCCATAAAAACTGTTATCATCTGGCAATAACAATCACCAGTGACTCTCACTGCATTTCGAGTCTTGCCTTCAAAAACGTATGGCCCATAACCTGCACAAAACAGTGACTTGTTCTGGATAAAGACACTTCTCGCTGACTTTGTAAGGATTCTCTGTGCCCCAAACCCAGCAATTTTGGTTATTCACACAACCTTTAAGCCAGAAAGGTGCCTTGTCACAGAAGATTTTTTGTTGTTGTTGAAATTCTTGTTTTGTGAATACCCAATCAGCAAATACTTGTCCATTGACCTCAGCTCATGTGTTGTTTGGATCATAAAAGAATGTAAATGCAGATCTTTGTTAAAATTCAATGCAAATTCAATCTCAGAAGGGCTCACCATTGAGAATGGCGGTGAATTCACTCACTGCACATGTAGCAGTGGGACATTGATGACCGAGACATTCCCTACCAGTTGACAAGTATGAGGACATCCATGTGATTTTATGTTTCCAGTCAGTCATGTATCTTCGAATTTCCTTACCGGTCTCTGCACTTTTGACACATTAGGCAAATTTCGGATACCAAAAATTACATGTCTTCAAATGGTCTCTGCATGGCATTCAATGTACTTGAAATGCCCTTTAAAGATCTGGATTGTTGATCCATCATGTACCACTCTGTTTTACTGCCTGCTCAGTGTAGAGACTGAAAAACATTTGGGATAGGCTGCAGCCCTGCCTGTCCTCCTTCTCAGTTAGCACTTCCCTTTCAGTTCTTTGACTCTTGTAATGGCAATGTCCTTTGTGCACAACCTGCACACTGCCTTTGGCTCCCTGTATTTTATCACCATAGATTCATAATTTTAAATCTATGTTCTTGTCATCAGTGTCAAAAGCTTAGGTTCTTCACATGTCCATTAATTTTGAAGACTGCATAATTTTCATTGAGTGTACAACCCTTATAAATCTACAGAACCTTAAACTTTTCTTTTTATCAGTAATTCCATGCCTATTATATGCTACAGACAGTTTGTTAACAGAAAGAACATTGAGAACTTTTCCACTTGTGTCCTGACAGGAACAGTACTTGACAAAAAGTAAGACATTCTTGCAACTTGACAACAGGTTATGTCAAATACCTTCTAATTCACATTTCTGCTACAGAAATGCTGATTTGGCACATTAATATGGGAATGTGGGAGATTAAGCAAAGAAATTCTTCAATAAACAATGACAACTGGCAATTAAAAACAAGTGATTTGCTCTAAGTATGCAAATATGCTAATTTTTTACTATCTAAAATTTTATTTCTTTTGAGTCACCCTTCACATGTTGTAATGCACACATAACAAAATGAATTTTAAAGTTCTGCTAATTGTACTTTACTTTCATATTCCTTGCTATGATCCTCCTTTCTCCCAAAGCTCTTCAATCTGTAATGCCAACTGAATGCTGTTGCATTAAGAGTTAAATGTATCTCCTTATCTTGACCTCTTTTCTGTTTAATTTCATCATAAACATGCTGATCTCCAATACTGAGGTAAACATTCATACTGGCGTTCCTTACAACTGCTTCATTGTTCTTCGTCAACACTGTTTAGTAATACAACAGTCTGCAAATGAAGCATATTATTATCCATAGTGATTGCTTCATGTAACTGTGTATCATACAACTTTTAATACCCAATGAAGCATATTTACAGTATATATGTTTAACAACATGTCATAAATCCACACATTAAAATAATGTATGCAATTTGCAGCTAACACAAGCCAATTACAATGCATGTTGTCTCATGATGATTTAGTTAGTTTAAGGTTGAGACATACTAGGAATTAGGCCCAAACCAGCAGATTCATGTGTAGTATCTTGCAAATAAATGATTTTAAAGAACAATTTAACATCCTAGTACTGGGTGATTATAATTGAAATGCAGGTGCTCACAGAGGTCCAGTGTGTGGTGTACATATCATGTGGCAGCAAAACTTGGTAGATATTATAATGCATAAATACAGAAGTGATTTTTTTTTCCAGAGTAAAAGTTCCAATTTTGGCCCCCGAGTGCAAATCTGGCACTGTGAATGCAAGAAAGATGTATAGACATGTTTGCACATAAAGTGGATTAGGAACAGGACATGAGTAGAAAAGTTCAAACAAGACAGGAGGGAATAATTGTCAGTTTATTACTAAGCACTTTTTACACAATTTGCTCAATATAAGCACTGGAGATGTCTACAAAATGCTGAATGGGATTAGATTTGCACCTGGTGACAAAAATTGAAATTAATTTTTTTCCCAATGTAAATTGGTAGATACACTAGTGGGATAATGCAGAACCAAGTTTCACCTTCATATGGTAATTACAGCCCACACTGGATCTCCCTGAGCAGAAACACTTCAGTTGTAACCACCCAGCATTTTACTCGAGTTCAGAATCAGACATCCCCAGCTACAATAACAAATAGTAAAGAATAATAACACAGTACTTTAGTGCAGTATTTTGATGATTTGTAAGTAATTCTTTGAAAATCATGATAAAACACAGTTTTATGTTTCTATTCTTTACTGAAGCCACACAATTTCAGTTTTACAACAGACGTTTCCAGGTTTCTAACGACAAAGTTAAGAGACACACTATAAATAAGGGAAATGGCCTTCTCATTGGATGTGACCAGAGTGTCACATTATAAATGAGGAATGTGATGTAGAAGGGCACAAACTGAGTCATTTATCAAACAGAATATGAGTATTAGATGATAATATTTTTCATTTATACATTAAGTGCATGCATGGAAATCTTTTTGTGACTGTACAAGGTAATATATTCATGAAATCTCAATCAAGAAACAAAAAGTTTGTCAATGACAATATGTTCACCTTTTGACTGTAAAACTGTTGATTTGTTAATCCCAATATTGCAATTTTGATCATGTGGGAATAACTGCATGTTAGCACATGTCAAAATCCGACAAGCATATGACATGACAAAGAGAGATAGTTTCATGACATTGTGTTCCTGATTACAACTTTTTATATGTACCGCACTGTTCCGTAACATTTTGTGGGGTAAATGATTCCATATTTGTTTTTGTTTCATATAAAATAGAAGCTGGTTTTACCACTTGCTTTTCTGTGGGCTCACATATAGTTGTTCCTGTGTACAAATCTGCGTGTAAACTACTTGATTTAAATGTGTTTGGATATGTTGCACATTTTCTACTTTATGTTCATACATTCCTCTGTAATTTCTCACATTTAATGGAGAACTTCATGCTAGGAAGCTTTTGACAAAATTGGTATTTAACTTTTTTACATCTTGTCATTGAATGACTATGCAATTCTTCTTTGAACACTATTGCTTTTTGCCACAGACTATTTTTTGTAGTCTCAGTGACTGGAGAACCCTTCCTCACAAATACTAAAAAATTCAACAGCAGCTTCAAATATTTTATCACACATTATTGACAAGTACTACAAACAATACATTTTAGCAAAAATTGATGCATTAGAATCATCCTTCCACTCCAATGAGTTCTCCATTAAATGCAAGAAAGTATGGAAATGAACACAAACAAAAATAAGGTAGAATATGAGCAATATACTTACAATTTAGCAGTTCACACATGGATTTGTAAGCAGAAACAAATATATATGAGCTTGCAGAAAATCATGTGATAAAAGCTACTTCAATTTTATAAGAAACAAAAACCCAATAAGAACAATATTATGAAAAAGATGGACTGCTATTCACCACATGGAGCAATCAGTGAGCTGCAGACAGGTATAATGAAAAGAGTGCTAAACATTTAAGCTTTTGGCTGAAAGGTCATGTTCAGAGATAGAAAGCAATTATATATTCACACACTCGTGGCCACTTCCACCTAATGTGGAATTATTTATCTGCCACAATATTACAGGTATTAGCAAAAATCAGACAGAGTAGGAGTAACATATTTACAGTACGATTTATGGGAACAGGATACAAGTAGTGGTATACGGAATAAACTGTCCCCAGTAATATTTGCACATACATATATTTCGACAATTATCATACACATGCACACAGTACAAGGTATAAGAATGGACTGAATTAAAATAGTGGCTCGGATAAGTGACCTGAGTCCCAAAGATTAATGTTGTCTATTGTTGATATGACCTATCAATGCCACACAGCACCTCCACCCCCTGGCAGTAAGGAGTACTGCATATGAGTCTTGAGGGGAGACCATGTGGGCATTGATGTTGCTGGTATTCGTACGAGCTGGGAGCCACACAACCAGGACCTCCACCCCTACCGTGGTGGATTTTGGAGGCAAAGCAATGGGAGGCAGGTCTACCTTGAAGTCGTTGAGCCAGCGAGGGTAGATGATGCGGAGGCCAGCCTGAGAGCAGGTGAGTTGAACGGAGGATGGTGGGGTAAGCCCGGATGCTGATCAAGCTGTCCGGTGAGATGAAGGTGGCAGTTGTCATCAGGTCTTACTCACGAGGGAGGGTGAGGCTATGCACAACACTGATGTTTAACTGGTCGTCGGGTGGCGGGCAGTGGTGTCTGCATTGTGTGACTCTTCTACCAGTACCGTATGCCTGTTACCCCCCCCCCCCCCCCTCCCCACTCACTGCTCCAGCTGGCCTTCGAACTGCATAACCTCACTCACCCTGGTGTCTGCTCCAGCACATGGCTCATCTCTGAGTGTTTAATTTGGAAAAATATAAAATGGTACTGTCAGACCCTGGCACACTGCTGCATCCCCTGCCAATGCAAAAAAGTCAGCCGCCATACCGCCCCACCACTGGGCAAGTTCAACATCGCTCCAGGACGATTTCATCACGTACATATCGATCTTCTTCCACCATCGCGGAGGGCCACAGATACATTCTATCCAGAATTGACCACACATCCCACCAAGTAGAGGCAGACCCCTTACCTAACATCACTGCTGACAGTTTTATCTCCTCATGGATTGCTAGGTTCAGTTGTCCGACCACCATCACTACTGACTGAGGTTGGCAGTTTGAGTCTTCCCTGTTCACCATGTGACATCTGCGGCATAAAGAAAATTCACGCCACAGCCTACCACCCACAAAGCAACAGGCTAGTGGAATGGAGGCACATCACTCAGGTGCCACAACTGCCTCTGGTCTGATGCACTTCCATTAGTACTGCTCAGTCTCCGTTCAACTTTCAAGCCCAACTTACAGGAACTATCTCAGAATTCGTTTTTGTGGAGAACCCCATCCTACCAGGGGAATTCATTCAGCCTCAAGTACCTGAAGACTTCCCACTCCCCCGATGTCATAAGTTGCATGCACACCCACTTCAAACATGTACGTCTTCAGCCACTTGCCAACCATTCTCAACACTTGCTCCCATGTAATGCTGAGAGAATTCGGTCTGACAGCCTCTGCAACCACCTTATCTCGGCCCCTTTAAAGTCCTGCAGCAGGGCGATACAACTTTCGACATCAACGTCAAAGACAGTCCTCAAACTGTTTTGTTACACCAACTCAAACCAGCACTCATGGACCATGATGTCCCTATGCTGGCTCAGTCTGATCCTCCTAATGACTCTCCTGCCAGTCTCCCTCCCACTGTGGAGTCCGACAGTGTATCTCCTCAGGCCACCACACTGTTTTATTCACCTGACACCTCCCTGTCACCTTCTACGGGTTTCTCAGACACGTCACCCTCCACCTCGTGTGCAGGTTTTGCTGCTACCTTATCGACTATGGAGACACCCTCTCCGTCAGTCACCCTGCTCTGCAATGTACCCCCGCACCACGTTGACAACATTTCAGACATCACTCTCAATGTTCGAGTTCTCATTCTACTAGCAGACACCACTGAGAAGAGTCACACAACAGCTTTGTCCGCAATGCTAGGGAATTGGGAATCTAGTTTTAGTAAACACAATGGATGTTTGAGGGCCTGTGAGGAGAGCTTGAGATTCCTCATCAGAGGCTTGTAGAGTGGTTGGATAAGTCAATTATGCATGAAATAGTATTGATCTGCGGTGATATTTGATATAGTGAACATCGGTTATGAATTGGGAGACTAGATTAAAGGGACAGAAACGCAGGCAGGGTAGGTCCTCGGGGGGGTTTGCAGAAAGTATCTGTGAGTGGTTTGTGGTCTGCGAGGATGAAGAATGAGTGACCTTCCACATCAGGGCAGAAGTGTTTGACAGCCTTGTAGACCACAAGGAGTTCTCTATCAAAAGTGGAGAATTTCTTCTCACCTGGTTACAGCTTTTTAGAGAAGAAATGAAGAGGGGAAACCATGTCTATCTTGCATTGATGTAGTACCACTGCCACTGCAATGTCACTGGCATCCGTAGTGATGGACGGCTCAGGGTGAGCTAAAGAAGTCTAATACATTGAAAGCCTCCTGTGTAGGTGCAGTCCAGTGAACGGGCTTGAGTCCTGAAGTCTGTTTACCCAAGAGCGAGTCTGTCAGTAGGGCCTGCACGGCAGTGGCAGAAGCCAGGTGACGACGGCAGTAACTTATTGTGCCCGGGAAACATTGGAGTTCTTTGTAAGTAGCCGGGGGTGGCAGTGGAGTGACGGCTTGCACACGAGTTTTGGGAGGCTGTATTATGTCAGTGGAGACGGTGTGAGCCAAGAAAGTGACGGAAGGCTGACGCAACTGTAATTTTTCTTTGTTGACCTCAATGCCATTGGATAATGATTTTCATGTTCCTCAGCTGACTTGCTGAAAATTAGTATGTCGTCCAGGTATGTGGAGCAAAACTCTAGCTATGGGTAGGATGGAGTCAATGAAACGCTGCTGCATTTCTTAGGCCACACGGCATAAAGTGGTATTAGAACAAACCAAGCGGCATGATAATAGCTGTTTTAGGGAAGTCATCCGATGCTACGGGAATCTGATGGTAGGCATGTTTACAGCCAATAACACTCAAGATTATAGTACCAGGTAACATATGAGTGAAATATTTTATGTTGGGCATTGGGTAATTGTACATGACAGTACAAATAGCGGTATACAGAATAAACTGTTCTCACTAATATCTGCACATATGTATATTTTGATAATTATCTTACACATGCACACAGTACAAGACATAAGAACATGCTGGATTAACATGGTGGCTCAAATGAGTGACCTGAGTTCCAAAGATTACTGCTGTCTATGATGAATATGACCTATCGACGAAACAGATTCAAAGAGTGCAATACAAACAAGAAGTAATAATCAGGAACACAATGGAACGAAACCACCTTCTGTTTACTATGAAACAAAAAGCAATATTGAGTACTTTAAATTACTTAACAAGAAAATGAAGTGTGCTTGGCAGCAAACCAAGGTGATGTTACCCAAAGTCCCTACTTAAGTTTCATACCCCTGGTAGCACCAGTCGAATAAAATGACAAAACATGTGTAACTTTACAACAAACATAGGGCTGTAAGTGAACCTGTCAATCACAGCTTCTCATATCATTATATCATATCAGAGTAAATGCATAAATAATAAAATTCCTACCACCTACATCAAATTATTATGCTACTTTAGAATCAAGTTGCCTAATCATTTGGATATACCATTTGATACTTGAAAGATATATTGGTCCACCAGAAGAAACATGAACTGACAGTCTAATGTTAAGAGATCTTTATCATTCAGAGGAGAATGGAATAAAGTAATGTAATTAAGAAAATACAAGAGAAAAAGAAAATACGTTTAATATCAAACTGCAGCCACTCATTTCAGTTTACAACATTGGTGGGTAGGTTGTCTAATGACTAACAAAAATTCACCATTCCTCTGCTGTATAAATATATTGACAAAATTATTACTGTACTGAAAATACTGATTAACAACAATTGTGAATCAGACATTCTGCAGCTGTTGACTATGGCTGATGGTGACTGAGTGCACGTCTGTTCCATGAACAGTGCTGAACTATTGCACATAAAGCAATACAACAGCTGTAAGAATGACCATGCATGTAAAAGCATTATAATGTAACCAGGCATTCATTAGTACAATTAAATGCTGTGATGCAGTCAGTGTTATGAATATAATTACACGGAACAACTAGAATTAGCATTGTTTCATACCTTGTACAAGAATGATTGGTTTTAAAAGCCTACTAGTCAACTTTGACAGCCAATTTACGTACATCACAGCTGGAAAGGAGAAAAAATGAAGCCCCTGTATTATGGACTGTCTACACAAAAGCTTCGCTAAACTGGAAGTTTTGGCAGAAATGAAAGTTTCTATCCTCTAGAAGACAGAAATGAGTGTTAACCACTTTTGTTTATTAACAGTTATGAAAAGGGTAGATTGCTACTCACTGTAAAGATGAAACATTGAGTTGCAGGCAGGCACATGAAATAGATTGTTTTACACTGAGTTTTGGCCAAAGCCTTCGCCAAAAAATAAAAGAAATTACACATGCATATGCAGCACAGACAGGTTAAAATATGCCATTGTCAGGCCTCTCTACAAAAAGGGGGACACCTCAAATGTCAATAATCATTGGCTAGTGACCTTGCTTACAGCATTATCAAAAATCCTTGAGAGGGTAAGGTACTCACTAACGGTTAGCCATTTCAACAGTAATGGGATACTTAGTAAATCACAGTTCAGATTTCAAAAACGCTGTTCCACTGAGACAGCAATATACAATTTCACTGTCCACATTATAGAGTCTTTAAATAGTAAAACGTCACCAATAGGAATTTTCTGTGACTTGTCCAAAGCATTATGTTATAGGAATTACAATTCTATGGAATAGCATATGAGTGGTTTAAGTCACCTACAGAACAGGAACCAAAAGTTTCCTTATATGGGTCAAGTGATTGAAGTAAGTTTACCACTTCATCAAACTAGTGTTAAATTACATTAGGCGTTCAACAGGATTCAGTCCATCAGTCCCCTTCTGTTCTTGATATGTGTGAACAACCTCCCTTCTTATCTGAAATAGGAAGCTGAACTGGCACTGTTTGTGGGTGACACAAGAATCATTATTAATCCAGTAGAAGAAAGTCCAATTGAAAATGATACAAATAAGGTATTTGGAAAAGTCATTAATTGGTTTTCTGCAAATGGGCTTGCTCTAAACTTTGAAGAAACTCAGTACATCCGATTTTCTGCTGCAGAAAGTACAGTTCCTTCAATAAATATAGCACATCAGCAGACATGGTAGAGCACACTAAGATTTTGGGTGTACATATAGATGAGAATCTTAATTGGAAAAATCATATTTTGGATCTTCTAAAGCGAATAGTTTCAGCATCTTTTGCACTCAGAATAATTGCCAATTTTGAGGATATAGAAGTTAGTATGCAAAGTATGTTATCACTTCATAATGTCACGCAGAATAATAATTTAGACAAAAAGTATTCATTGCTCAAAAGAAAGTGGTTAGAAGAATGTGTGGGGTTTGTAGTTGCACATCTTGTAGGTATCTCTTTAAAAGATGTTCAATACCCTTTTTATAATGGGAACTGCCTAACTCCTCAAAATAGCCATTAACTGCCGACATCATGTCTTCATTTGTAGAAAATTTTCGACCATCAAGTCTTTTTTTTCAAGTTTTAGAACAGAATAGAGTGCATGAGGTAGCAAGTGAATCTTTAATTCATTAATGTTGGCCATTGTAATGTGAGCTGGTGCATTGTCCTGAAGAAACAACACTTCCTTCTTGGCCAAATGTGGCCATTTTTGTTTGATTTCTTTGCCCAAATGTTGCAGTACGTTTGCATAATACTCACCACTGATGGTTACTCCTTTTTCAATATAGTCAACGAAAACTATCCCACGTGCATCCCAAAAACTAAAAAAAAAAAAAAAAAAAAAAAACACAGATGCCATGGCCTTGCCGCCAGATGAAATGGTCTTTGCCTTCTTTGGGGTCTGTTCTCCAATTTGTAACCATTTTTTTGATTTTTTTGTCTCAGGAATGAAGTGGCGGACCCATGTTTCTTCCATGGTTTTGAAAAGGTGCAAAATATCATCTTTATTATTCTGAAACTTCTCTAAACACTCAACTGAAACATCTTTATGACATTGTTTCTCCTCGAGTGTGGGCAAACGCGTCCTGAACCTTGCACACAGTTTTCTCATGTCCAAGTTATGTGATGTACAACACATTCTGAAATGCCTGACAGCTCGCACTTACAGTAGACAATCATACAGTACTGCTTTGTGGATTTTTTTCACCATTTCTGGAGTCATCACTTCATATGTTCAACCACTGCGATGCTCGTCTTGGCTGCTCATACGGCCTAGCTTAATCTCAGGCACCCAATATTTTACTGTTGACAACAAAGGAGCAGACTCCCTGAAAGTAGAAGCTTTAATATTTGTTGCACTGAAGCGTTTAAAAAAATATATTGCATCAGGTAACAATGACGAATTTTCTCCACTTTAACAAGATCACACAACATTCACTACTGGAGGATACTAAACAATGTGGCGTCTTCAGACTTGAAACAAATGCTTCATAGATCATATAGTTTCTAATTCAGAGGTATTATTCAACAACTGCCATCTCCCAGTCAATCCAGGTACTTATGGAACCACCCTTATATATGGGCTTCATTTCTGGATCCTGATAAATGTGTAATAAAATTAAAAGATCTTGTTATAATATTTGTAGAATATTTAATTTTCTTCCATTTAACCGTTCCAATTTTTCGTAAAAGAAATATACCCTCTTGATTTACTTTTTCCTGTGATATTCATGATTTTCTGATACTTCTTGTTCCATTCCTCAAATATGACCAATTTAATGTACAGAATTCTCGTTCTCTTCATTGTCAGGAACATCATCACTCAGCTCATGGAACTATTCCAGTCAGACATTAAGATTGCTGCTAAACTCTGTCCTAGTTTTCTTTTATCTAACATGTTTAATCCACAAACTAGAGGTTTAGAGAGCATTATTTCTCATAGGTAAGTGTTCTATGTAAAAAGCAAATTAACTATAATTAGTTTTGATATACCTAAAGTAATGTACATAAAAGTTGAGTGAGTGTAGGAAACCAGTGAAGTAATGTGCACATTGTTTTGGATTCTAGCACTTGTGCTCGTGCAGATGACAAGTGTCCTCCAAACTATAATAATGTTTCACAAACAGTTCAAGCCAATGATGGCTAAAGCTTACAGGCAGAGAGTTAAGGGCCTGAACTCCATCCACCTGAGACAAAATGTAGATGGGAAAATCAAGTGGGACGAGTGTCACCCGCACAAACAATGTAGGGTTAGAAGAGGAGCTGGTGTCTGCATGAAGCAAACACACAGACTGTAATAAATGGAAGACAAGCAGCATCAATTATACAAATGGGTAGCATGCAGGAATAGTAAGATCAACCAGCAACACCTATCACAGCATCTCGATGATGGCAAGGTGCAATCCTGATCTAAGCAGCTGAGCATTCCACAGCCATAACCTACTGTGTCGATGTTGTCGGGCACCTCGAAGATTCTTTACATGAGTTTGAGTGCTTACTGGCAAATGACATTTTAGTGCAGAGTCATGCTACAATTACCAGTATTTTGAGAGATTTCAGTGAAAAACAAGAGTCTGATCACAATTTGTACTAACCACTGCAGACATCATAAAAATTAGGAGTTAAGCATCACATATTTCCTAAGAACAATTACACCAAACAAAGATGATTAAAAAGCCTATAAACATAATGATTCACTTTTACTTGGTAATGCTTTCGCATGGTTTATGAATAGGATTTGAGAAGCAAACTATTGAATCATCCTCTGAAACACAAGTTGGAATCTGATGATGTGCCAGCTGCATGTTTCCCATCCTACAGAATGGATATAGGTGGGAAAAATGAGCCTAATATCAGGATGCTAATCTGGATATAAAAAGGAAATTACAGTAAAGAAGTAGAAGAGATTCTGCAAGTAAGGACAGGGTGAATCATCTAAAATTCTCACGGCAAATCTTGTAGAAATGGGAACAGGTGTGGTTTTCACAAAATGAATTGGTAGTCTGGAGCTCATATTGCTAGCCAAGAAACAGATCATAATAATACTTCAAAACTGTATTGTTTGTGAAAACATGCAATTTTTTAAATGGAACAATGCCTATTGACATTTAGAAATTAAAAGTGGTATACCTCAGAATGTCAGTGGGGTTTCTTGCGGGAATCTAGTACGAGTCATTTATGCATTATAATATTGTACACATTTTCCCCACTGACACTTGTCTGTGTCATTAAACCTACATAGTTGCTAGGTACAATGTTCTTATGTTTGCCTACAGTGTGCATAAAGACTTGCTAATCAGTAAATATGTGACAGTCCAAGCGGTAGGTCAAAAGTGGTTGACGGGATTTACTAATGCATAAAAAGCAGACATACTCATGAAGTACAAAGAGTTTCATAAGATTGCAACTAATTCTTGTACAGTATACGAGGCAAGATAACCCAATAGATGTGGACCATCTTGACAATTATTTATCATCTTCAACGAGTTACTAAAAGTGGTAGTGTAACACCTAAACATTGTAATGGAAATAAACAAATTAGGACAGAAGATGGGGAAATTAGTATTCTTGATGCTGTTTGCAGTTGATCCACACATTAGTTTCTGCAGAATTGCAAGAGGAAATGGTATGAGTCAGACAAGTGTCCTACACATTCTTCACTGACACAGGTTCCATTTCTAACACATCTCTAAAACATTACTATGAATTAATTTTGATTTAAGTTAAAGTACTCACAATTGCTGGTGATCTGTCACAGCAGAAGTCCCAGAAAACAGCGACTGTAGGATTTAACCATAAAGTTGAATGATTTTTTAATCTAGTATAATGTTTCAGCTGAATATTTATTATGATCTCAAAGTAACTAAAAGCATCTTGAAAAATCTAAAATAAGTTGTAACATACTTGCAATAATGAAATGAAACATGCTCAACAAGCAACATACTTTCTGTCCAAATATAAACAAAGTACTGACCCCCTATGTATAAACTCCAAACAATCTGCGGCATTGTTTAGAATCATTTTTTGATTAACTAACAACTAAAATTAACACACAAAAAACTGAAAATACATATATAATCGTATATTTACTCCAGAACAGCAAGTACAATTCTATGATGGGTCATATTTGTGATACTATTTGAGTATAATTTCTTGAATACATAATTGCAATAATGCATTTACATTTCTTGTGAAGTACTGGAGGTTCCCTTCATGTACAGAGCTTCTACACTTTGAAGTAAATGAAATCAAGCATTTATAATTTTTTCTAGATGAGTCACATGCTTTTATATGCATGTATAATTCCAAATTCATCTGGAGAATGCATGTTTTAAGTGAGTCTGTTATGTTTCAACACACCCAAAAGGATTTTTGAAAGTGAAAGATGAACAAAACCTTTTCCGACACATGGAGGAACAAGAATTTTACTTATGATATGAAATAAATCCACTATTTGATTAAATATGTAAAGTAATATGAAACATAATACAAAATTATTACTCAATAGCAGAAGGAAAGAACAAGTTGTTTCTTAACTGTATGAGATAATATGTAACTTAGAGTTTCAAAGGTAGCAAAAATTCCTAAGCGTAAATGCACAAATCTCTGTACTTTACATAAATGTAAATAGTCTTGAAGTATGCAGACTGCTTCGTAGAGAATCTTGAAGTGTGCAGTATGCAGACTGTTTTATGAGATGACATGCCTGACCAAGTATCTTGAAGAGTGCAAAAATACTAGCTTGTTTCCCAGATCCTCCTGTAAAATAGGCTTTTGTCAACAATGGCAAGTGCTGACATGGTAAGCTAGAAGGATCTCAGCAATAGAGGCATATGCATGTGGACAGGGGGAAGGAGATCATGGTACTCTAATGAGAAGTAAGAAATTAAATAGAAGATTCAGAGTGTTGGAGTTGAAGAAGAAAAGATGACAGACCCCCAAAGACAGGACCCCCACTGTTCCAGAACTTCACTGTCATGCCGGAGAGAGAAGAGTGTTCGGCATTCCCTGCAGAACGGACTTGCCACAGCTACACCTTCCCAGTCCTCGAATATTAACCCCAACACTCCCTACTGACTAATCAACAAAGGGTGAACAACTAGCATTCTACAGGAGAGAGTAAATGACATGTAAAATGCTGTATTGGTTAATTCAAGTAAAAAATGCTAGATACTACCAACTGACTTACAAGCAGCCCCTCTAATATCTGGGTTTGATCTTACATAAACATGAAATACTGAAACATAAACATGAAAATAATAAAGAGAGGTACAGAATTACTGTGTTCATATGATATCTGTTGCTGCTCAAACATAAATTAGTACATTAACACGAAAATATAGAAATAAGGTAGCCAAATGCATCAAATTACAACATATCCCATATCAATTAATAGACAAGTCAACTAACTGCTTCGTTGGGTATATCATAGATATGTAGAACGTTCATATTATAAGAAGTACTTTGTGATGCATTGATATGTTTGCTAAACACCATAGAGTCAAGTACAAAAGTAAAAATATCACATTTTCAAAATTAAACAGAAGGCGAGTCTGAGATACAAAAGTTTAGGTTACTAAAATCTTGGCTAAGTGTCATGTTCTCCTTCCAATTGACAAAGCATATATGAAGTGCTATTTCAAGTTCACAGACATATTTCATGTGTTCATAATGTTACAAAATTATATATAAGGCAAAGGTGAAAGATGTATATTTTTTCAAGCTCCATTACATATAAATAAACAGTTGTTAGCAGAGTGATGGAATTAATTAAGTCAAGATATTGTTGTTAATAACTGCTGGGGTATGCTGTACAGCACAAGAAAGCAGTTCACCACTTGGACAATGAACAGTTACAGAGAATTAGACTGCATGTGACAGCACATCATGGTATAATATATGGCAATACATTGCTAGTTCTAACTTTGTTCCCATAAGTTGCAGATCTAGTGAAAGTAAATATACTTCTTTTGAAAGAAAAAGAGCATTGATAATGAGTGGTTACTGAGAACCACATTGCACTTGACAGTGTATCATTGCGTTTAATTGACATAGAAGATATTTCAAGCAGCAGTGCGTATCAATAAGAACTCTTAAGTTTTAGAATACATTGACAACAGGTGATTATAAAGAATTACATTGCATGTCTTTGTATTAAGTCCAGATAGACCAGATTAAACAGATGATTATAGCATACATTGTATCATGTAAAGGTAGTTGTTAAGCAATTTACAAGAAACAGTAATTGTTAGCCTTTCAGACATCTACTTTCATGGAATAATTATGTTAGTTTTCAACTGTTGAAATGTACCTAGACATAATGACTGTGCCACTTGTAGGACAAAAAGGAATTATTTCTTTACAAGTCAAACTCAGACTTTACAGCAACTGAACTGACATGAAAATTTAAGGTCAGGAAGCTACAAGGATGGATTGAGGGATAGAGGAATTTGCCCGCAATAATTGTCAAAGGCACCATGTTCTTGTAGATAGAAAGTCATCATCCCAATATTTTTTAAATTTTTTTTTTGTAGGGACTGAGAGCCACCATGGCCAGATACCACTGTAGAATCAGGTTTATAGTGGAAAATGAAGAACCCACAGGGTACTTCCAGAATGTATACTGCTCAATAACCAGTTGACAGTCATCTCGTTGATCATCACCACACTAGACATGATGTGGCAACATCACATCAGACAGTAAATAAAACTGGGCACAGATAAGGTAAATTCCAACATAGATTAAATTAAAGGATGATGTACCATGAGTTACATATGAATGAGTAAAAAAAAAAAAAAAAAAAATTTATTGGAACAAAATGGATAGTTCAGCCATCCTAAAGGTTTGATCTATATGTATATATTTTCTCATTAGTTATAAAATGATGAATTAACTAGACTTCAGTTGAAAGTATATGTCTGCAGAAACAATAGCTATACCATGAATACAAATCCTCATGGGCTGCAGACAAATAGCTAATCTTTGAAACATTATTTTATCATAGATTTGCCTTGTGCAACACATTACATTGCAGTTGTTTATGACTGTCGGAATACAACTGATGCAATAACATAATGAAAATGAGTCCAATATTAAGTACACATTAGTGAAAAGCTATGGCTTGCTCCAACATTGAATAGCACCTAACCTACTTTCTTCAGCATTACAAATTTTCCATTCAATTATCCTACGTCACCTGACATTTATAGCTGAGCAGTTTGCTGATTTGAGCAGACATTACAACAAAAGTAATATGCAGAACACCTTATATCTGTATCTGACAGATAGCATAATATATATGGATACCAGACATGGAGCAATCATCAAAGTATGTCTGAATACTCAGTGCACCAAACACTTCTAACGATGGGCCTCTGCAGCCATGAACCGTACGTGTGTCACCGTTAAACCACAACATCGGCGGCAACTACAACTGAAATGGGCATGTGACCATTGGCACTGGAAATTAGTACAGTGACAGAGTATTACTTGGTCTGGTGAATTGTGATACATTTTTAATCGTGCTGATGGGAGGGCGCAAAGCCTTTGTCTTCCAAAGGAACATATGGCGGTGGCTCTATTATGCTCTGAGCACATTCAAGTGGGCATCCGTAGGTCCGGTGGAGCTCGTGCAAGCAGTATTGTACACCCCTTCTTAACAATTACATTTTCCAACGGCAGTGGAATTTTTCAGCAAGATAATGCTCCATGTGACAAGGCCAGGAGAGAGTGATGGAGTGGTGCGAGGAACACAGTGGCAAGTCCAGTTGATGTTCTGGTCGCCCAACTCGCCAGATCTGAAACTGGTCAGGATGTGACTGAACGTGGCATCAGAGATCAGAACACCCTCTCTGGAATTTGGTAACTTATGTGGTGCCAACTCCCTCCAGCTACCTACCAAGACCTCATTGATTGCATTGCTACTGTTATCCCTGTCGGAGGTGGCCATACCAGTGATTACGTAGGTGATCGTGCTGTTCTGGCTGATCAGTGTATGCACAAGTAAATTATGTGTATTAATGACCTTGTGGACAATATTAAAAGTAAACTCAGGCTTGATGCAGTTATCTATATTGAAGTACTGCCTGAATGAATCTTCATAAATATTCAGTTAGCTCTTGATAAAATTTGAAAGTGGTGTTCTTCAACTTGATTTAAACGTTCACTAGTGTAAAAGTGTGCACTTCACAAAATGAAAAAAAACGTAGTAACCTGTAACTATAATATCAACGAGTCACTGTTGGAATCAGCAAACTTATACAAATACCTGGGTGTTACACTTTGAGAGGATATTAAAGGGAGATGATAATGTGGGCTGAGTCATGGGTAAAGAAGGTGCTGTACTTCGATTTATTGTAGAAAGCTGGGGAAATGCCCTCTGTCTACAAAGGAGATTGCTTACAAATCACTCATGTGACCCATCCTAGAATATTGCTCAAATGTGTAGGAACCGTACCAGATAGGACTAACAGGGGATATTGAATATATACAGACAAGGGCAGCACAAATGGTCACAGGTTTGTTTAATCCAAGGGAGAGTGCCACAGAGATGCTTAAGAAATGGAAGTGGTAGGCTTTTAACAATAATTACAGCACACATGAAGGTATCCAAGCACTCATTCTTCCTGCACTCCATATGTGAATGAAATGAAAAGAAATCCCTGTACCTGGTATATAAGGCTATCACCAAGAGAATCTTGTAAAATCAAATTCAGACAATTTACAATTTCGACAGTTCCATCCATCTATGTATGTATGTATGTATGTATGTATGTATGTATGTATGTATGTATGTGAAACTATAATGTATGTCATAGCAAACTATGCACTAATGCTAAACAGATATGTACACATTTGTAGCACAAAAGTTAAAGTTTGTTATCACATAGTCCAATATCACATCAATGGTACTTGACTACAAGTGGTTGATAAAGGTCATACTAAAGCTAAATGTTTTTACACAACAGGCTTCCAAACAGTGTACAAAATACGAAAGCACTACCAGGCTTCATAACAAAAGTAAGAGTACAAAGTTAAGGAATACTTTGGGGCTAGTCCGTAAGAATTGCTCTACTATGGCAATTTCCTGATGAAGGGGTCAGTGACCAGTAAATATGAAAATTTTCTTATGTTTTGTCAACACTCAAGTACCACAGCTGAAAGCAAAGTTGAGGGCCGGTATTTATTAAATTAAATTAGAAATAAAGTTTTGGTTTTTCCTTTTCATTAATTATTATATGTATCTACACAAGTAAGTCTACTGTAAAATAACCTGTGTGCTCAGTTTCTAAATCACCCGGTAACTGTAAATGTAAATGATACTGATGCATCCAATATCATTCTAAACAGTGGCAATAAATAAGTAAATATTTGTTGAAAAGGAACACCCTCTCTCTGTGGTTTCAGTTGCATGAGATGCAGCCGTGTATTTGTGTGCACATGCACAAGTATCTGTGTGTCATGTGTTTTTGACAAAGGCCTTTTGTGAGTCTATTTGTTGTGGCCATCTGCGACTCAGCATCTCTGCTATATGGTGAGTAGCAAGTTTCCTTTTCATAGTACTGTTACATTTCATCCTGGATTTCACATTGTTTAAAAATTTGGTGACTTTAATACAATGCAAATCCAAAGAAT
This sequence comes from Schistocerca gregaria, assembly GCF_023897955.1. Taxonomy (NCBI): domain Eukaryota; kingdom Metazoa; phylum Arthropoda; class Insecta; order Orthoptera; family Acrididae; genus Schistocerca; species Schistocerca gregaria. The sequence goes on along the minus strand of NW_026061777.1, from coordinate 731,869 downwards.
ATAGTAAATTTGAAGCTCATTGAGATGTTAAACTCATAAAATCTTTTAAATATAATACATCTACATCAATACTACACAAGCTACTATATGGTGCATGGCATAGGATGCCCTGAACAATTACTTATTATTTCCTTTCCTGTTCCATTTGCAAACAGAGCGAGGGGGAAATGACTACATTCTTTCATGAGGATTCTTATTTCTCTCATCTAATCTTCTTTCTCCTTGCATGAAATGTAAGTTGGTGACAGTAGAATCGTACTGCAATAAGCCTCAGATGCTAGTTCTCTAAATTTTCTCAATAGTGTTCCTAGAGAAGAATGTTTCCTTACCTCCAGGGTTTCCCTAAGCATCTCCACAATACTTGCATGTTGACTGAACTTACCAGTAATAAATATAATGGCCCACCTCTGAATTGCTTTATGTCTTCCTTTAATCTGACCCAAAAACTGAAATAGTACCATGGGTTTCACTAGTATGTCATCTCCTTTAAAGCTAAACCATACTTTACTAAAAGTCAATCATTCACCTTCCCTACTACAGTCCTCACATGCTTGTTTCATTTCACATCGCTTTGTACCATTATGCCTAGACATTTAATCGACACGAATGTTCCAAGCATTTCTGGTTTGTTTTTCCTACTCGTGCGCATTAATTTACATTTTTAGACATTTCAAGCTAGCTGAAAGTTATCACACCAAATAGAAATTTTTGTCTAAGTTATCTTGTATTCTCCTAGAGTCACTCAATGATGACACCTTCCTGTGTGTGACAGCATCATCAACAAACGGCTGCAGATTGCTGCTCACCCTGTCTGCCACATCATTTGAGCATACAGAAAAAAAATAGCAGTCCTTTCACATCTCGCTGGGGAACCCCTTACAATATCCTTGTCACTGACTGACATCAGCCCTCAAGGACAGCACACAGGGTCCTGTTACTTGAGAAGTCTTTGAGCAACTTTCATAGCTGGAGACCTATTCTTTATGCTCATGCCTTCAGTAACTGTCTGCAGTGGGGCATGATATCCAATGCTTTTTGGAAATCTGAGAATATGAAGTATTCCTGTTGCCCTTTTTCCATAGTTTGCAGTATATCATGTGAGAGAAAGGCAAGCTGATCTTCACATTAGTAATACTTGCTAAAACCATGCTGATTCGTGGACACAAGTTTCACAGTATCTAGGAAATTTACTGCATTCGAATTCAGAATGCGTTCTACAATTTTGCAGGAAACCCAATGTTAATGATACTGGTCTGTAATTTTTTGGGTCCTTCTTGTATACAAGAGTCAGCTGTGCCTTTTTCCAGGCACCTGGAACTTTTCAGTGGATGAGAGATTAATTAATTCAAGCTAAGTAAGAGGGCAATGCCATAAACTACTCTTCGTAAAAGCTAATTAGGATTCCATCTGGACCTGTGACATATAAACAAATAACTCTTTTAGTTGTTTCATTATGCCAGGGATGACCATTGCTGTGTCCCCCATATGGAAGTCTTTGCAACACATCACTGTTTGTATGATCGTCCTGTGTGGATGATTTCTTCAACACAAAATTTAAAACTTCAGCTTTCTTTTTGCTGTCTTCTACCTCCATGCAGGTTGGTCAATGAGTGACTGGATAAAAGCCTAAGACTTGATTAGTAGTCTTATAGATGACCAGAATTTTCTTGTGTACTCAACAATATCTTTTGCTTAGGTATGACCGTTGTACGGATCGCACATTTATCTTTTTACAGATGCTTGAATCTCTACTAACTTTTTCCTGTAATAATTTGTTCATTCTCTTTTGAACTGAGAATACAACAGCCTTTACTTTCTCAGTATTTTCCAAATTTCAGTGGTAAACCACAGTGGATATTTTCTGTCCTTCATCCACTTAATCAGTACATACTTCTCCAGAGCATTTAAACTTTTCCTATAATTCCTCTACATCCATCATACTGGATGAAACATGGTACCTACCAGAATGAAAGAAAATGTGGAAGGAAGGACCCACAAATGTAACTTACTTTTCACACAACCTGTATATTTAACAGTATACAACCATACCTGCAGCCCACACATTATTGTGTCAAATGGCAGTGTTTACTACTGCACTGGACAAAGCCTCTGCTACTACATGCCTTTCTGCAACACGTGAAAATTATATAAGCACCATTGATGACAAGAGTTACTCAAAACAGATGACGTAATTTTTAATTTGAAGGCTGTATGTCTAAAGGTCCTGGGTTATTACGTGCACCTGTGCTTAAAGACTAAACAGATTAGGAAACAATATGACACTGATAAAGCTTATTTAAAAGCAACCAACTTTTTAATTTCAATCAACAGCCATGGTGCGATTGGATCCCAACCTGTCCATTTTGACTAATTCCCTGGTGACAGTTGGCTGTTAATATTTTCAAAGTTAAACTGATTGTCAATTATTAAGACTGTTCTGAATTAACATCTTAAAATATCACTTTTGAATACTTATTACAAGAGAACTCACTTGCCAGAACTACAAGTTCCAGCTAAAATACACCTACAATGACCCGGTCTTTCAAACACACCTTAGAACAAAAGGTTGTTCAGATTATAACTAAAGACTTAAAAATGTAAATGCAATCAAAGAACTGAACTGGTTAACACCTAAATCTAACTACAAGGTCCCTCTTTTGTTTAATGGCAACATGTGCGTTAGTACAATTGTTCTGGCTGTATTTATGGCCAGGAGCTGGTCATTAGAACATTAATGATTGGGTACAAACCAGAAAGGAAAGTAATATAATAATGGGACAAATTTTCAAATGACAACTAGTGTCTGAGTACAATATTACAGCCTCTATTATTGACCAAAGAGCTGACCGAGTAAAACTCTGAGGGTCGGGTACAAACCACAAAATCATAGGCAATGACACAAATCAACATGAGGATTATAGAATGTTACTCCACTTTATCAGCAAACAGTTACAGTGGTTACTGAGTGTTGCCAATGAAAGCCAGGTAGAAGAGGGCAGCCAGGCCACGAGCAGCCATCCGAAACAAATGTTGACAACCCACTGACGGGGTGTCAGCCTGCAGCTTGTAGTCAATGCTGACCCCAGCGAAGTACTCTGGTGTCTTAACTCTGCAGAGGCCCTCCTCACGCAGCTCGTGGTTTCGGCCACTCGGACCTCATAGCCACCTTTTGCTGTGACGCTACTGCAATCGGCAAACTTCGTGCCTCCCTTCTCAGGCCAGCAGACCCCTCTCAAGGACCTTCTAAGTACATGACCCAAAGATATCCACTCTTCCTCACAGATATTGGCAATGGGGCCACAAGAGAACATCCCCCTCTCAAGCCTGAACAAGCCTTGCCCCAGACCTAAAAACCCTTCACTCTGCTGGAAAGTTCAACCTGACTGAGATGAGCTTCCTCTTTTCTGGGTCCCTGACCAAAAGATTGACTGGGCTTAAAATTTTTACAATGGAATATGGACCTAGGAAATGTGGGGCAAGTTTCTCTAAACATTTATCCTGGGAAGTCCATCCAGAAATGTTCCTGATGTAGACAAGGTCCCCTGTCTTCCCTTGAAAGGGGCACCTGTTTCTGTTATAGTGACAGGCCTGACAATAATGAACATTCCTAGTATTTCCCCAAATTTGGTCCCTTTGCTCTCTAAGTACCTTCGGACTGATAGATGGAGGTAAAAGATAATTTATCTCGCATAAGTTGGAGAGTCAGGAATTCAGGGGATATGCGAGCATTAGGTTAGCTGGGTTGGCATGGGATTCTTCATGCCACACGGAGTTAAACACTAAGTTTAATCAGGGTGAGGTGGTATCCCACTTCTTGGGTGATTTATGGTGGTAAATAATCAATGCTGACTTCAAGTTGCAGTTAATCCTTTTGGCAAAGGAACCCTGAGTATAATAAGGTGTGGTGGAAACATGTTTTATCCCATTGTGTAAACAATTTTGCCAGAAATCCTGGAACGGTATCCATAACCAATGGCTGCAGTGGCCCAAACCAACAACATATATTAGTACCACCAGAGATGGTGATAAGAGCACTCTCACCCCAGCTAGATAGCAACCAAATGAACCTGGAGAAGGTGTCCACTACTATGAGAATATACAAATTGCCTTTTTTTGTCCAGAGAAGCTGGCCCACATAATCAACAAACAATTTGTCCAGTGGATGCTCTTCCCATTCCGACTGCAGAATTCCCCTCGCCAGGGAGTTACGTGGTCTTCCATTCTTACAATCTCGGCATTCTTTGACTAAACCTCTAATGTTTTTATAAGGTGTTGACCAGGTCAGCTACTCCTTGACTGTCTCCAACGTTTTATAAAGACCTAAATGCCCTCCTACTTGAGAGTCATGAAAGTACTGGAAGACCAGAATAACTAAGGGTCAGGGGAGATAAATTCTAGCTACCCCTGCAGTTACACAGTATCCCATTCTTCAGAAAACAGTCGCTGGATTACTGTCCATCTAGTATTTGCTTCCTGAGGGCCCCCCCCCCCCCCCCCCCAAAAAAAATGGGTATTATTCTTGTTCAGTTTACAAAATTTTAAACAGTTTGGGTACCTTAGTAAGGATAGTACATTTCCTTATCAAGCTCGTGCTGTTGGAACATCCCGCTCAGGGCATCAGCAGCCTGATTATCAGAGCCCTCAGTGTCCTGAACCTTAAAATGGAAAGCCAAAATGTGGACCGCCCATCTTGCAATACGCCCTGTCTTGCTAGGTCCCAACTAAGGACCTGATTATACATCTCTAGATCAAATTATGATGTTTGAGATAGAACCAAAATTTTTCCAGAGGAAATAACACAGCTAATGCTTCACACTCATATACCAAGTAATTGAGTTCAGGCCCCTCCAGAAGTATGGAAGCAAAAGATAACAGATGCCTGATATCTTGATCTTTCTGTAAAAGAACTGCTGCCATACCAGTATTGCAAGCATCAGTCTGGACCAAAAATCATTTCTTAAAGTCAGGTACGGCTAAAACCAGTGGGTTGGAAATCACAGTTTTGATTCCTTCAAAGGCTGCCTGCTGACTTTCAGCTCACATGAATTTCTCATTATTTCTGCGTAACAAATTTAATGGAGCTGAAGGTTGCACAGAGTTTGGGACAAATTTGCGGAAATAACTAGCCATCACTACAAATGAGGCAATCTCTCTCTTATTTCGTGGCTGCAGAAAATTCCTCAATGCCTTCGTTCATTCTGGATCAATGCTAATTCCATCACCAGGTACGAAGTAACCCAAAAATGACACTTGGTGCTTAGCCAAGGTCATCTTTCAAGGTTTCACAGTCAGGACTACATCCCTAAGCCTGGAGAGTACCATCCCGATGTGCTCTAAATGCTCTTCAAAGGAGGCACTGAATATGACTGCATTGCCCCAATAACTGGAGACACATTTCAACTTTAAATCACCTAAAATTTCATCCAATAAATGGGATGAAACTGCTGCACTGGTTGACAAACCAAATGGAACTCGGATGAACTCGTATAAATTCCAATCCAGGGTTAAAGCGATGAGATGCTTAGATTTCCCTGTTAATAAGCCTGATTAAGATCTAATACAGTAAACCAATATGCTCCCTAAAACCAGGTGAAACAGGTGTTGAGATCAGGGACTGGCACATAATCCAGGATCACCTTTTAATTGAGAAGCCTGTGATCAACTACAGGTCATAAATCCTGCCCCTGATCTTTAGGTACTAAGAATGGTGGATGGTCTTATGACAAGTGATGTGGTGACTGGCAAACCAGCACATCATCCATAACATGAATATGGTATCAAATGATGTCTGTGACTCCCAACCTGTCATGTAGTACCTCAGGAAATTCTCCCAAAAGTTCACTTAACTGGGAAATAATAAGGAGGGCAGGTAGGCAATGACACAAATAACCATGAGGATTACAGAATGTTACTCCCCTTTATCAGCAGGCAGTTCCATGGATCCACAGTGTGCTTACTGAGTGTGCCAATGAAAGCCAGGTAGAAGGAGGCTGCCAGGCCGCAAGTGGTCATCTGACATTAATGTAAATAACCAACCGACAAAATGTCAGCCTGCTGCTTGTAGTCAATGCTGACCCCGGTGAAGTACTCTGGTATCTCCACTCTGTGCAGGCCCCCCTGCATATCTCACAGCTTTGGCCGCTCAGACCTCACGACCACCTCTTGTCGCAATGCTACCACCAGTCTCAAAACTTCGTGCCTCCCTTCTCAGGCCAGTGAACCCCGTGTATATATCGGCAAGCAAAGACCTTCTAAGGACGCAACCAACAGATAGCCACTCTTCCTCATAGATATTGACAATGTGGTTGCACGAGGGACAGTTGATACTACTCTTGAGCCAGTGGCTCCAGTCTACTAACTCAATGGCACCACAGCTCACTGGAACAAAATGATGTCAGTTCATTATCTATGTGGTGATACCAACAACTATTTACACTATGTCATCAAAAGTATCCAGACACCTGGCTGAAGATGAGTTGCAAGTCCATGGTGCCCTCCACCAGCAATGCTGCAATTCAATAAGGTGTTGGCCCACCCTTAGCCTCGATGACAGCTTCCACTCTCTCAGGCATGCATTCAACCAGGTGCTGGAATGTTTCTTGGGGAATGGCAGCCCATTCTTCACAGAGTGCTGTACTGAGGAGAGGTGCCAATGTCTGTTGGTGAAACCTGGAATGAAGTCGGCGTTCCAAAACATCCCAAAGGTGTTTTACAGGTTTCAGGTCAGACCTCTGTACAGGCCAGTCCATTACAGGGATGTTGTTGTCATGTAACCACTCTGCCACAGACAGTGCATTATGAACAGGTGCTCGATCATGTTGAAAGATGCAATTGCCATCCCTGAATAGCTCATCAACAGTGGCAAGCAAGAAGGTGCTTAAAACATCAATGTAGCCTGTGCTGTGATAGTGCCACACAAAACAACAAGAGGTGCAAGGTCACTCGATGAAAAACGTGGCTACACAATAACACCATCACCTCCATATTTTACTGTTGACACTGGACACACTGGCAGATGATGTTCACTGGGTATTCGCCACATCCACACCCCGCCATTCGATCACCACACTGTGTACCACAATTCATCACTCTGCACAATTTTTTTCCACTGTTCAATCTTTCAATATTTATGCTCCTTACACCAAGCAAGACATCGTTTGGCATTTACTGGTGTGATGTGTGGATTATGAGTAGCCGCTCAGCCATGAAATCGAAGTTATCTCACCTCCCACCTAACTGTCATAGTACCTGCAATGGATCCAGATGCAGTTTGGAATACCTATGTGATGGTCTGGGTAGATGTATGCCTACTACACACAATGACTCTCTTAAACTATCAGCGGTCTCTGTCAGTCAACAGACGACGTCGACCTGTACGCTTTTGTGCTGTACGTGTCCCTTCGTGTTTCCACTTCACTATCATAGTGGTCCTAGGTATGTTTAGGAGTGTGGAAATCTTGCATAAAGATGTCTGACACTTGTGACACTCAATCACCTGACCACATTCGAAGTCCGTGAGTTCCGCAGAGCGACCCATTCTGCTCTCTCACGGTGTCTAATGAGTATTGAGGTTGCTGATATGGAGTACCTGGCATTGGGTGGCAGCACAATGCACCTAATATGAAAAACGTATGATTTTGGGGGTGTCCTGACACTTTTGATCACACAGTGTATCTGCTGCTTCTAGCAGAAACACTCTCCAAGCTTTCTTGATTGATTCATTTAGTAACCCTAGTTACTAAGATGACATCATAATCACTAATCCCTGACTCTAAAATGATGCAACCAATAGAGCCACACCTGTTTGTAGCTACAAGGTCTAAAATATTCCCACAGCATATGGGCTGTTGAATTAGCTTCTCAAGGCAGTTTTTGGAAAATATGTTCGAAAGTACTTTGTCTGTATGTAACAGTCCATACTCAGTAGGTTAAAGACACCTACAACTAACATTGTATAATCTGGGTATTTAGGTGCTTCTGACTGAAGACTTTTTTGAATGACTGTAGAACTGTCACAATGAAATTTGGCAACCAGTAAAAACATGCAACAATTAACTTGATTTCATCTAGACCTGTTAGACATGACCAGGTAAATTCAGTGTCACATTCGAATTCACCGTCAGTAGAGTAAGTATTTTTGTTAACTGCAATGAAGCCCAGCTTCCTGATGCATCAGGTACTAGAATAAATGACAAATACACCGCTAAAGTGGATTATTCTACAACCACCAGGAATTTTATAGGTCAGGTAGCATAGCTTTAAATTATTCTCATCAATTTTGTCATGTGGTAGAGTACATAAATTCAGCCATAGAAAAATTACAAAGGATGTTCTGCTGAAATTAACTCCAAATAGATTGAATAGTAATGCCTTTAAATACAATCAGAGGAGAAATGAGGTTCTGTGCACAGGTGTAAGGAACTGATGACAAATGGAATAAGTTCTATTGATCCCTGATGAGACACTATGACTATTGCCACTCTTTCAGAGAAACCCTTCAGGTAGTTAAACATTACCAAAATGGAAGTAATCCTAGACTGAAACTCCCCCAAGTATGATTAGGCTCAGCCAAATATACATCTAAACCTACTTTATAAAGCTAATGCTGCACAGCTTTTGAAGGACAAATGGAATGAGGCGAAGGAAACTTTTAAAACTGGAATTGCTACTCATAGGAAATACATTAGCAACAAAACAATCTGAGAACTAATTAAAAAATGAATTTAAGTTCAAAGATGATGAACATGAACCATTTAGCATAATACACGATGGTGAAACATCCAAACACAATCTATATATATATCAGGCCATAATGCCCTGACTGACTGCCTCCTCATTGCCCAGTCCAATGATAGACTGGACAGAAACTTGAAATTTGGAGGTGTGGATCTTATATTGCCAGTGTCATTTTTGAAATACCGACATCAAGGGGGTGAAATATGGGATGAAGGGTGTTTTTCAAAAATTTTTCTATTAAGGCAATTTTGAAGCTAGACTTACAAAAATTGGTATTTGGTTTCTTGGTCAGAAATAAAGAATTAAGTGTTTCAGCAATTTTGGAAATTTAACAAGAGACTAGACTGTAGTTTCAATTGTTAAGGCTATCTCTTAAATGGTACTTGTATTACTGTCAATGTTTAACAACTCTTGTAGTTGTCTCGCCAAATATTGTTTATACTTTACTTGGTTCATTTGTTTAATGCAAACTGTAACATAGACACAGTTGTGAATATAATATTAATGTCAAAGTGCTGTACCGCCACACTCTCAAAGGCTGCATTTACAGTATGTTCCCTCAAATGCGCCCATTTTCCTGCATCTATTTATTTCTGTTTATCTTATTGATATTGCTTACGTTACTTATGTATTCAATAGATACGTTAGTAGTAGTAGTAGTAGTAGTACCTTTATTCATCCGTAGACCGCTTTTTACAAGGATATAGGACATGGCAAAGTATTTATAAGTTTACATCAATTTAAAATAAGCTAATTTGTATACACATGTATTTATAGAATTCTAGTTAGAGACAATAATTAAATCTACTCCTGCAATGTTAATATTATTTATGGGTATAACATTCTTTGTCAAACCCCTACACTGTTTTATCTAAGTAATCCTTTAATGTATAAAATGCATTGCATGACAGGTAATTTTTAGCTGCCTTTTTAAATAAGTGTATTTTGGCAATTTATTGTACAGTTTTATTCCATGGTAGAAAATGATGTTTTGAGTTTTATGTTTATTTTTCTTGGTAAATGTAAGCTGAGTCTGTCTCTTGTTGCATGGTCATGGACAGAGCTGTTTGTGCAGTACTTACCAATGTTATTTTTGATGTGTACAACTGACTGGCAAATGTATTCACATGGAGCAGTTAAAATCCGTAGTGTTTTGAATAGAGCTTTACAATGAGCTTGACTAGTATTTTTGGTTATTGTTCTTATGGCTCTTTTCTGGAGTTTGAAAATTGCGTTCATATTTTGTGCATTTGTTGCCCAAAAAAGAAGGCCATGGCTAAGAATTGAGAGAACATATGAAAAATATGTAACTAAAAGACACTGCATGTTAGACACTGGTGATAGGATTATAAGGGTATAACATACTGATGATTGTTTCTTCTTTTAATTGGTTTGTGTATCACTCTCCGTTGTAGCATTGTCAAGTACTAATTTTATTTTATTAGTTTTCTTTATTAATAGAAACTGTTATGTAGTCATGCTGTTCCTATTTTGTGTTAAAGATTTTCCTGTTTAGTCCATTTTTATCTATTTACTTCCCAGTCATCAATGCACTACCACCACACTGTCAAAGATGTTGCTTGCTGTATGTTTCACATCAGCACACACTCCACTGCAGAGTGAAAATTTCATTCTGTAAACATCCCCCACGTTGTGACAAGCCATGTCTTTGCTATATCCTTTCTTCCAGGAGTGCTAGTTCTGCAGCATTGCAGGACAGCTTCTGTGAAGTTTGGATGGTAGGAGATGAGGTACTGGAGGAAGTAAAGCTGTGAGGATGGGTCATGATTCGTGCTTAGGTAGCTCCGTTGGTAGAGCAGTTTCCCACAAAAGCAAAGGTACTGAGATAGAGTCTCAGTACAGCACACAGTTTTAAATCTGTGTACACTTTGCTGCATTCTGGAAGCTTTGAGAGTTTGTGTGTTTGGGTGGGAAGGAGTGTTTTACGACTGTGGAACATGTATTGTGATTAGTTGGTTTATTAGCACAGAATAGAACTACTGAAACTAATAAGTTATTGGAGGTAATTTGTCATACTTTTTGTGGATTTTAGAAGCAGAGTGTTCACGACTTTGCAATACAGATATTCAGAATGAATCTCTGAGATTGTGTTTATAAGCTGACTTGAAGGTCCCTCGATCCCATTCAGTAGCAGCTGTCCCCACCGTAGTGGCAGCAGACCTCCTCTGTGGCTGTGTGTTGGTTGGCCAAACATTTGACAAGTCTCCTTACACATCACTGTAGCAGCTGTGAATTGAAGTTCATCTGTGAGGAGAGATCGATCCAATTTCTCAGTATGAGGGAAACCTTGAATTGCCAAATTTTTCTATACGTGCTTAATTTTACTGGCTGTGCTTTGGATCTTCCAAGCTCTGACTGACAAAAATGCACCTCAGAGAGCACAACTCCCCTCCCTGGGCTATGTTTTACTCGAGTAACCATTGCTCCCCTTTCTGCTATACTCCTCGGAAAAAGTCGTGCCTTGCTATTCATATCTCTCTCCCCTGTCAGTGAGGCAGCTTCCTTTTGGCTCTGTTGGGCTCTCTGTCACTCTGAAAAACATCAAGATGAACCACTGTCCAAAGGTCTTAAATCCTTAAACAAAGTTTTTGTAAGAGTTGTGTGTTTGGTGGCATCTCAAAAATTTACAAGGCCTAGCTGGGAGTTCACCTGTAAGATAGCAGTCTCTGGTATGCATCCCAAAGCCAGATTTTCAGCAATTGGCAGTCAATAGCATCTTTTGCTAACATTACTCCTCACTCCAAGACGTAAAACATTTGTGTGAGCGAACACTACAGAATGTCTCGACTGTTGTCCATCTGCATGGTGGTGCCATTAGGGATCACAAAGACACTTACTGGGCCAGGCTGCCACAGTGAAAGTTTCCCCTCACCGCCGCTTTCCAGATGAGCTCAGCCGGGTCTCTGACTGTTACAGTGCTCAGCTCAGTCTGTGTCACTGGATGTGCTTCCAAACATCCCCTTATTCCCAGCTAACATACAAATCTGTTTTAAATTACTCTCTAAACTGACAATCACTCAGACATTTAATATCAATACCGTGCTTCATTCGTAATTAATTGCACAGCTCAAGGTGGACCTCTACTATGAACTCACAAGAATTTGTGTATGTTGTATGACAGTGTTGAAAAATTGTCCTGTAACAATTATTATAGCATCATACTTAGGTGTACATCATTTTATGGCCACAGAAATTGAAATTTAAGCTTGCAATGTGAAATATTTTAAAATGTTGTGTAAATGCCCCACTACATCATATGAGTCATGTAGGTAGTTGTTGGTCACAGTTTGGAAGAGTCCATTCAGGATGGCAGACAGCTGGTCATACATCATACCCTCATAGAGTACCATGCACGAATAGAGTGTAAGAAGATTTGCTAGCTGATTCTCAAGGGAATGAAATATATGGTGGGAACCTGGGATCAGGATGACATACAAATGCACTAGCATATGGTTTAAGTTGAGTGATTAATAGCATACTGTTATGGGAAGCAGAAACAAAATTTTGACCACGATATTCCTTACTCCTCACATCAAACTATGATGAAGTGGGCAAAGTTCTGTCGAAAGATGTAGATAATTTTCACAAAGCCTGTAAATGTTGGTAAGTGAAGTATTCATTTGTTAGCGAGCAATTTAATCAAATACATTGGCACTGTAAGAAAAACTATGGTTCTGGGATTAGACATGTCTGTTATCCAGCCTGAAAGCCAAATTCTGAGCCCTGTAAGAAACCACGTGTGATTTTAACCAATGCACATCTCGATGAAACATTGTGAGTGAAGCTCTCTGTACTGTGCTATGTGGCCAAGGTTCAATAAGGGTGCACACAGCCCTTGTAAGGCCACTGAGGAGTTACTCGACTGAGAAGTAGCATTGCCACTGCCAAAAACTGACAACGGCTGGGACAGAGGTGTGCTGACCCCATGCACCTCAAGTGAATTTGGTTTGCTGAGAATGACACAGTTGTCAGTCAGTACCAGCACTGTTGAGACATCCAATGCCTCTTCGCATCGATTTTTTTTTTTTTTTTTTTAGATTCAAGTCATGGCTGAAATGTACTGATTGTTATTCACAATTCTTTTTTTTTTTATGGAAGAGTGAAAAATATGATTATTAAGCTGCTGTTAAGTGTGCTTGTAGCCCATCATATGTACAAAGACACTATGAAAGAAGGAGGCTAAAAGACTGATAGTATGCACAGGTTCCTAATATATCTAAACTTCAGCTAGTGCTCACTATTACTTTATTATTCAGCTTTTCTGTGAATTCCCAATGGGGCACTGACTGACTTGTAAATAAAGTTCAAAATGACAAAAATAAATATAGATCAACCCAGAGCACAATCTTTTTTAAATCTCATTTTCACAAGAAACAAGTAAAGCTGAGTTACACACTGGTTCCAGATGTCACCTGTCAAAGATGAGGACAACAGCTAGTTAGGTCTTTAGATTTTTCTGTTTTCTTCATAGATTAATTCTTAAATTCCACGAGTTTTCTTCTATTTAAGAGGTGTAGTCTCACATTTTTGTAGCTTTAAATGGAAATTCAGGCAGTGTGTAGCACAGTCATCATTTCTCTTGAACGACTAACTACACTGATCGGTTAGGCGTGTGGAGGCTGGCTGTGCGGCCTTGCCCACTCGTCTGTGAGTCACTCCTCCGACGGCATCTGAGCGAGCAAACAGGGAGAGGGCTTTACTAGTTATTGGGACTGCTAGTGTTGGACAAATTGGGGAAATATTGTTCAGAGCCAGAAAGATAGCCAATGTGTACTCGGTATGTCTACCAGGGAGCCTCATCCAAGATGTGGCGGCTTCATCTGTCTCTATCGAGCTTGCGGGGTGCAGTCATCTGCGAGGAGTGGTATCACTTCCGAGGTCATCCTGATGACTGGTGGAGGCTGCTGGCCGCTCGTATGGAGTGCAAGCACAGCTCACAATTTGCAGCACAGTTTCCAGAGTTGACTGGGGTCCTGCGGCCTGGAGCCCAGTGGACAAACTCGGCCAGAGGCTTTGTTAAGTCTGACAGTCTTGGCTGGACCTGCATTATTGGGTGGATAATTGTAGGACTCTCCAAGACAGGTCAGGGTACACTACACAAAGGAAGCAGCTACTCAGTTAGGTAAGTACTTGTGGGGTGCACATAATGGTTTTTAGGCTACATGGTAGTCTGAGATACTCTGATGAACACAAAGCAGTTGACATACAGATAACAAAATCAGAGCACTTTCAGAGTGAAGACACTGGTACTGCGAACGGCTGAAAGCAAGGAGAAACTACAGCCGCAATTTTGCCCAAGTACATACAGCTTTACTGTATGATTAAATGATGATGGCGTCCTCTTGGGTAAAATAGTCCCCCATTCAGATCTCTGGGCGGGGACTACTCGAGAGGACATCGTTATCAGGAGAAAGAAAACAGGCATTCTACAGACCGGAGTGTGGAATGTCAGATCCCTTAATTGGACAGGTATGTTAGAAAACTTAAAAAGAGGAATGGATAGGTTAAAGTTAGATATAGTGGGAAGTAGTGAAGTTTGGTGGTAGGAGGAACAAGTCTTTTGGTCAGGTGAATACAGGGTTATAAATACAAAATCGAATAGGGTTAATGGAGGAGTAGGTTTAATAATGAATGAAAAAAATAGGAGTGCTACTAAACCAGCCTAGTGAACACATTATTGTGGCCAAGATAGACATGAAGCCCAACTAACTCTGCCGATGATGAAGAAATTGAAGAAATGTATGATGAAATAAAAGTAATAATTCAGATAGTGAAGAGAGACGAAAATTTAATAGTCACTGCTGACTGGAATTTGAGAGAAGGAAAAGGGAGACAAGGAAACATAGTAGGTGACTATGGATGGGAGGTAAGAAATGAAAGAGGAAGCCGCCTGATAGAATTTTGCACAGAGCAAAACTTAATCATAGTTTACACTTGGTTCAAGAATCATAAAAGAAGGTTGTATATGTGGAAGAAGGCTGAAGATACTGACAGGTTTCACATAGATTATATAATGGTAAGACAGAGATTTAGGAACCAGGTTTTAAATTGTAAGACATTTCCAGGGGCAGATGAGGACTCTGAACACAATCTATTTGTTATGAACTGAAGAAACTGCAAAAAGGTGGGAATTTTAAGAGATGGGACCTGGATAAATTGTAAGAACCAGAGGTTGTACAGAGTTTCAGGGAGAGCATAAGGGAACAATTAACAGAAATATCTACATCTACATCCATACTCGGCAAGCCACCGGACGGTATGTGGCGGAGGGTACCCTGAGTACCTCTATCGGTTCTCCCTTCTATTCCAGTCTCGTATTGTACGTGGAAAGAAGGATTGTCGGTATGCTTCTGTGTGAGCTCTAATCTCTCTGATTCTATCCTCATGGTCTCTTCGTGAGATATACATAGGAGGGAGCAATATACTGCTTGACTCTTCGGTGAAGGTATGTTCTCGAAACTTTAACAAAAGCCCGTACCGGGCTACTGAGCATCTCTCCTGCAGAGTCTTCCACTGGAGTGTATCTATCATTTCCGTAATGCTCTCGCAATTACTAAATGATCCCGTAACGAAGCGTGCCGCCCTCTGCTGGATCCTCTCTATCTCCTCTATCAACTCTATCTGGTGCGGATCCCACACTGCTGTGCAGTATTCAAGCAGTGGCCAAACAAGCGTACTGTAACCTACTTCCTTTGTTGTCGGATTGCATTTCCTCAGGATTCTTCCAATGAATCTCAGTCTGGCATCTGTTTTATCGATGATCAACTTTATATGATCATTCCATTTTAAATCGCTCCTAATGCGTACTCGGAGATAATTTATGGAATTAACTGCTTCCAGTTGCTGACGTGCTATTTTGTAGCTAAATGATAAGTCATCTATCTTTCTATGTATTCGCATCACATTACACTTGTCTACATTGGGATTCAATTGCCATTCCGTGCACCATGCGTCAATTCATTTCAGATCCTCCTGCATTTCAGTACAATTTCCCATTGTTGCAACCTCTCGATACACCACAGCATCATCTGCAAAAAGCCTCAGTGAACTTTTGATGTCATCCACCAGATCATTTACGTATATTGTGAATAGCAACGGTCCTATGACACTCCCCTGCGGCACACATGAAATCACTTTTACTTCGGAAGACTTCTCTCCATTGAGAATGACATGCTGCATTCTGTTATCTAGGAACTCCTCAATACAATCACACAATTGATCTGATAGTCTGTATGCTCTTACTTTGTTCATTAAACGACTGTGTGGAACCTTGTCAAACGCCTTGCGGAAGTCAAGAAACACGGCATCTACCTGTGAAACCGTGTCTAAGGCCCTCTGAGTCTCGTGGACGAATAGCGCGAGCTGGGTTTCACACGACCGTCTTTTTCAAAACCCATACTGATTCCTACAGAGTAGATTTCTAGTCTCCAGAAAAGACATTATACTCAAACATAATACGTGTTCCAAAATTCTACAACTGATCGACGTTAGAGATATAGGTGTACAGTTCTGCACATCTGTTCGATGTCCCTTCTTGAATACGGGGATGACCTGTGCCCTTTTCCAATCCTTTGGAACGCTTTGCTCTTCTAGAGACCTACGGTACACCGCTGCAAGAAGGGGGGCAAGTTCCTTCCCGTACTCTGTGTAAAATCAAACAGGTATCCCATCAGGACCAGGGGCCTTTCCTCTTTTGAGATACTTTATTTATGAAAATATACAGTACAATCACCAAAAAACTTTACATATTCACATACACCTTTACCTTTTACCCAAATAAATAGAGATTCATTTACAGATACTTTCCTCCTGTTACGATTATATAAAGACAAAGATGAAGGTGAGACATATGCTGATTTACCAAAATCTTTATTAGCTAGTTCGGAAATATGGTAAGTGCGAAATGCAATAATGTCTCTGTCCACAAAACTTTCAAGTCTGGGAACATTTGGTACTCCTGTACCTCCTTCAACAATGGCTACAGTAAACCATCCGTTACCATGACCAAATGAATCATTTATATCTAAACTAAAATTAAGTCTGCAACTGCAGAAAACAGAGGGTCCGCCCAGCAGGGCTTGAGCAGCGACAGACTTGACCAGAATGCGATTCTTCTTGTCTCCAGCTGTTGTAGCAAATTCGATGGTCTTGTAGACTGTCTGTTTCGAACGGCAGTGGTATCTTCTATACGGCATCTTGGCAGCGTTCAATGCTGTTGCCTGTGCAGCAGCAGCAGCGCGACATAGCGAACTGCGCGGCGCTCGCTCGCTTATATAAAAGTCCGACAATGCATGACCTTGATTCAGACTTAGAATATTTCAGCCTGCTGGTGGAGCGTTATCCCGGACGTGAGCGCTAGCCGTACTAGGCGCTCGGGTCCGCTGTGCGCTGAGTCCGCCACAGGCGCGCTGCCAAGATTGCATAAACCGTAAGTCTACAAGACCATCGAGAATATCGAATTTGCTACAACAGCTGGAGAGAAGAAAAATCGCATTCCTGTCAAGTCTGTCGCTGCTAAAGCCCTGCTGCACGGCCCTTCTGTTTTCTGCAGTTGCAGACTTAATTTTAGTTTAGATATAAATGATTCATTTGTTCATGGTAACGGATGGTTTACTGTAGACATTGTTTGAGGAGGTACAGGAGTGACAAATGTTCCAGGACTTGAAAGTTTTGTGGACAGATACATTATTGCTTTTCGCACTTCCCACAGGAAGGATATACAGTAGAAGATGAATGGTTAGCTTTGAGGGATGAAGTAGTGATGGCAGCAGAGGATCAAGTAGGTAAAAAGACAAGGGCTAGTAGAAATCCTGGGATAACAGAAGAAATATTGAATTTAATTGATGAGAGGAGAAAATATAAAAATGCGGTAAATGAAGCATGCAAAAAGGAATACAAACATCTCAAAAATGAGATCGACAGGAAGTGCAGGATGGCTAGATGACAAATGTATGAATGTAGGGGCTGATCTCACTGGGGTAAGATAGATACTGACTAGAGGAAAATTAAAGAGACCTTTGGAGAAAAGAGAACCACTTGTATGAATATCAAGAGCTCAGATGGAAAGCCAGTTCTAAGCAGAAAGATGGAACGAGTATACAGGAGGTTTATACAAGGGCGAAGTACTTGAGGACAGTATTATGGAAATGGAAGAGTATGTAGATGAAGATGGAATGGGAGATACGATACTGCGTGAAGAGTTCGACAGAGCATTGAAAGACCTGAGTAAAAACAAGGCCCTGGGAGTAGACAACATTCGCTTAGAATTACTGACGCCCTTGTAAGAGCCAGTCCTGACAAAACTCTACCATCTGGTGAGTAAAATATATGAGACAGGCGAAATACCCTCAGACTTCAAGAATAATTCCAATCCCAAAGAAAGTAGGTGTTGACAGATATGAAAATTACTGAACTATCAGTTTAATAAGACACAGCTGCCAACTACTAACGCAAATTCTTTACAGATAATTGGAAAAACTAGTAGAAGCTGACCTCGGGGAAGATCAGTTTGGATTCCGTGGAAATATTGAAACATGTGAGGCAATACTGGCCCTACGACTTATCTTAGAAGCTAGATTAAGGAAAGGCAAACCTACATTTCTAGCATTTGTTGACTTAGAGAAAGCTCTTGACAGTGTTGAGTGGAATACTCTCTTTCAAATTCTGAAGGTGGCAGGGGTAAAATACAGGGATCAAAAGGCTATTTACAATTTGTACAGAAACAAGATGTCAGTTATAAGAGTGGAGGAACATGAAAGGGAAGCAGTGGTTGGGAAGGGAGTGAGACAGGGTTTTAGCCTCTCCCTGTCCATGTATTGAGCAAGCAGTGAAGGAAACAAAAGAAAAATTCAGAGTAAAATTAAAATCCATGGAGAAGAAATAAAAACTTTGAGGTTCACCGATGACATTCTAAGTCTGTCAGAGGCAGCAAAGGACTTGGAAGAGCAGTTGAACGAAATGGATAGTGTCTTGAAGGGAGGATATAAGATGAACATCAACAAAAATAAAACGAGGATAATGGAACGTAGTCGGGTGATGTTGAGGGAATTAGATTAGGAAACGAGACACTTGAAATAGTAAAAGAGTTTTGCTGTTTGGGGAGCAAAATTACTGATTATGGTCAAAGTAGAGAGGATATAAAAAGTAGACAGGCCTTGGCAAGGAAAGTGTTTCTGAATATGAGAAATTTGTTAACATCGAGTATAGATTTAAGTGTCAGGAAGTCTTTTCTGAAAGTGTTTGTATGGAAGTGAAACACGGACGATAACTAGTTTGGACAAGAAGAGAATAGAAGCTTTTGAAATTTGGTGCTACAGAAGAATGCTGAAGGTTAGATGGGTAGATCACATTACTAATGGGGAGGTATTGAATAGGTATGGAGAGAAGAGAAGCTTGTGGGACAATTTGACTAGAAGAAGGGATCGGTTGGTAGGACATGTTCTGTGACATCGAGGGATCACCAATTTTGTATTGGAGGGCACCGTGGAAGGTAAAAATCGTAGATGGAGACCAAGAGATGAATACACCAAGCAGATTCAGAAGGATGTAGGCTGCAGTAGGTACTAGGAGATGAAGAAGCTTGCACAGGATAGAGTAGCATGGAGAGCTGCATCAAACCAGTCTCAGGACTGAAGACCACAACAACAACAATATTAAACAATATTAACTCCCGTGGAGGCCTAGGAAAAGAATAGACCTCTGGTATGTTCTGCCAGTCATAAAAGATGATGAAGCGGACAAACCACTAATAGGGCCAACCACCCCCCCCCCCCTTTTAGTATGATTAGTTGGTTCAGGACAGAACTAATGAAGCGCTGTCATGGTCGGGGATGATGCTAGAACCCTATGCCCGTCCACAATGGTAATGACACTGCTAGCCACACGGAAAATTATTTAAATCCAAATAGAGGTGTTTTGCAGGATATGCTTCCTGCAACCACTCTAGAAGGGAAACAAAGACAGAGAATGAGATGGTCAGATGAAGTTAACTGACACCTCATGTTCTGTTATTACCAAGCAACACACTTAGGAACCTATACAAGTATACACAACATTTATTACCAGATGCCCAGAATTAAAATTTTTAACAGAACAACGACTTGCTGATCAGATCCGTGTAATAATCAAAAATAACATCAAACAAAAAAATACTGGGACAAAATAATGCTCAATCAGGAGAAGTAGAAGAAGAAGAAGACAATACAGTTATGGACTCAAACATCACAGAGCAAACAAACAAAGAACAACACGCATCAATTAAACAATCAGAGGAGAACAAAATCTTAAGACAGCCACCAGAACAAGCACAACTATAACACAAAGTGACACACATGGTAGATATAGAAGAAAAATTTCAGCCGACATATATAGAATACAAATATAGACATTAGACCATTCTTGCATAGACCACCAAATAACCCACAAGTCAAACCAACAATAACAACTATCAACACAATCATACACAACAAAGTAAATGAAAATACAACTATGGAAGAGTTACAACTATTGGTTTATATAGGAGCACTAAATATACACACTAGGCAGACATCAGAACCAACCAACACAGAGAAGAAACCCACAAAACCAGCATGGCAACATAGGCTACAGATCAGAATAGGAAAACTGAGAAAAGACATCGGACAGCTTAATACAATTTATAAGAAATGAAATATCAGACAAAAAACGAAAAAGGTTGGGTAAAATCTCACAACAAGAAGCAATAGAGCAATTAGATGAAAAGAAGCAGAAATTACAAGCATTGGCCAAACGACTTAGAAGATACAACAAGAGTGAAAATAGAAGGATACAAAACCAAACATTCAACACAAACCAACAGAAATTTTACCAGGCAATAGATAACACACAAATTAAAATAGACAATCCACCAAACATAACAGACGCAGAATACTCCTGGAGCAAAATTTGGTCAAACCCGCTACAACATAACAGACATGCAGGTCGATACAAATGGAAACAGACACGTAAAAGATGATACCACAAATGCCTGAAGTGATAATTTTGCAACATGAAGTCACCTGAGCAATTAATTCTATGCACAACTGGAAAGCCCTTGGAAAAGATAAAATAGCAAATTTCTGGCTAAAGAAGTTCACCTCAACACATTCATATCTAACTAAGTTATTTAACAATTACATTGCAGACCCATACACATTCCCTGATACACTTACACAAGGAATAACTTATCTGAGACCTAAAGATCAAGCACACCCAGCAAAATATTGCCCCATAACATGCCTACCAACAATATGCAAAATATTATCTTCAGTTATTACACAGAAATTAATGACATAGACAACACAGAACAGTATTATAAATGAAAAACAAAAAGGTGGCTGCAAAGGAGCACGAGGTTGTAAAGAGCAACCGATAATAGATGCAGAGGTGACATATCAAGCTAAAAGTAAACAAAGGTCACTACACTATGCATACATTGATTACCAAAAAGCTTTTGATAGTGTACCCCACTCTTGGTTACTACAAGTATTGAAAATATACAAAGTAGATCCTAAATTGATACAGTTCCTATACATAGTAATGAAAAACTGGAAAACCACACTTAATATCCAAACAAATTCAAGTAATTTCACATCACTACCAATACAAATTAAGTGTGAAGTATACCAAGGAGACTCATTAAGTCCTTTCTCATTCTGGCTTGCTCTGAACCCACTATCCAACATCCTAAATAGTACTAGTTATGGATATAATATTACTGAAACATACCAACACAAAATCACACCTTTGCTATACATGGATGATCTAAAACTACTGGCAGCAACAAATCAACCAATTACTAAAGATAACAGAAGTATTCAGCAATGATATAAATATGTCTTTTGGAACAGACAAATGAAAGAAAAATAGCATAGTCAAGGGAAAACACACTAAACAAGAAGATTACGTGTTGGATAACCACAGCGACTGCATAGAAGCGATGGAAAAAACCGATGCCTATAAATATCTAGGATACAGACAAAAAATAGGAATAGAAAATACAAATATTAAAGAAGAACTAAAAGGAAAATATAGACAAAGACTAAAAAAATTGACAGCAAGAAACAAGACAAAAGCTATAAATACTTATGCTATACCAATATTGACCTACTCATTTGGAGTAGTGAAATGGAGTAACACAGACCTACAAGCATTCAATACACTTACAAGATCACAATGCCACAAATATATTCTGTATCACATACATTCAGCAACAGAAGGATTCACATTAAGCAGAAAGGAAGGAGAAAGGGGATTTATTGACCTAAATTGTCTACCTGTCCATAATGTAGGTTTTTTTAAAGAAAATTCTTTCCAAGACGAGCAGAAAGTAGCAAAATACGCAAAGCAATCATTCACATAAATATATCGGCTACACCACTGCAATTTCATAACCACTTATACAACCCTTTAGCTCACATAACATCAACAGATACAAAGAAAGCAAACACTACATGGCAAGCATCCGTATCCTCTGACACAGCCACACATCGATCAAGATGCATCCAACACATGGCTAAGAACATAGTGAGATGGAAGGATTCATGATTGCAATACAGGATCGAACAATAAACACCAGATATTACAGCAAGTGTATTATTAAAGATCCCAATATCACAACAGATAAATGCAGACTTTGCATACAAGAAATAGAAACAGTAGATCACATAACAAGCAGATGTACAATACTAGCAAATACAGAATGCAGCAGAAGACATGACAATGTAGCAAAAATAATGCATTAACAACACGTTCCCACGTATAAGTATGCACCACAAAATGTACTGGAGAATGATGAATACAAATTATACTGGAAGTGAACAATTATAACAGATAAAACAACACCACATAACAAACCTGACATACTCACCAATAAAAAGAAGAAATTTATACAACTAATCGAAATATCCATACCCAACACAACAAATATACAGAAGGTAACAGGGGGGGAAAAAATTGAAAAATGCATCCAACTGGCTGAGGAAGTAAAGGACATGTGGCATCAGGATGAAGTTGACATTATACCAATTATAGTATCAACTACAGGAGTCATACCACACAATATCCACCAGTACATCAACGCACTACAGCTACATCCAAATGTATATATACAACTACAGAAATCTGTAATTACGGATAAATGTTCAATTACCCAAAAGTTCCTAAATGCAATGTAACATATACCGTACATTTAAAAGGAAGTCACGCTTGATCAAGGTCTGTGTCACTTTCCATTTTTAACCAGACATAACGTCTGAGAAAGGAATAAAGTTATAGTAATAAGAATAATGAAATAACAGAGGCATTATGAATGATACTGATTAGTTTGGAGCTTTTGAAGCCTTCCTTGGTATTAGAATAAGTGGAAGGGATAATGGAGGAGACTGAGGGAGGTGGCGCAGTGGTTAGCACACTGGACTCGCATTCGGGAGGACAACAGTTCAATCCCATCTCCAGCCATCCTGATTTAGGTTTTCCGTGATTTCCCTAAATCGTGTCAGGCAAATGCCGGGATGGTTCCTTTGAAAGGGCACGGCCGATTTCCTTCCAAATCCTTCCCTAACCCAAGCTTGCACTCCGTCTCTAATGACCTCATTTTCGACGGGACGTTAAACACTAACCACCACCACCACAATAATGGAGGAGGAAAGGGTTGAAATTAAAGTGACAGTGGCTTGTAGGGAAGAAGGTAATATCAACAGAGAACTCTGTAGACAAGAGGAGGGAAAAGTAGAGGTGGAGGGAGGATTGACAAGAGTGAGTTGCAAGAAGAGATACTTCACTGTTGTGATAGAAAGTGAGTCATTAGGTCTCTTCTGAAGTTTGAAATGATTTTATTTCTCTAATCTTTTAAGAAAGATTGTTCCAAAGTTTGGTTCCTCATACAGAAAATGGCAGTGTGTTGTGACACAGAGAGGATTTTACTTTATAGAGAATGAGTATATCTGCTGTGCTGTTCAGACAGCAGTGTAAGACTTGAAGATAAATAGGCAGGAGTGCTATGATTGAGAATATGATGTAGCAAGCCGCTTGGAATGGTCACACAGTTTGAGGCGCCATGTCGTGGTTTGCACGGCCACTCCCACCGGAGTTTCGAGTCCTCCCTCGGGCATAGGGGTGTGTGTGTGTGTAGTTAGTTTAAGTGCTGTGTAAGTCTAAGGACTGATGAACCCACAGGTTTGGTCCCTTAGGAATTCGCACACATTTGAACAATGCAGCAAACACAGTGTATGATAATCTCTATGTCTATTGGCACATAGCCATGATAATTGTTCATTGAAGTGATATGGTAGAAATACTGTAAATCACAGAAGCATTTTTCATCAGTTCCAACTGACATGAGCTCTCACATGAAAATCCCCGGAGAATAGGATCACTGCAACCAACGAGAGGAGTATTAGTGATTCTACAAGTTTCTTTTTAAGTTCGAGAGTAAATATCTTTTTACATTTCTGTAGTGAATGAAGTGTTCTGCATCCTTTGTGATAAGGCAAGTAGGTCAGCATTTACTTTCTGGATGGCTGAACAAAGATTTGTTGGGCTTGCATTTACATATAACTGCAGATCATCAGCATATAAATAGTATTTACAGTGGGAGACCATACTCGACACATCGTTAACATATAACGAGGAAATTAATGGGCTCAATACAGATCCTTGTGGGTACCTTGATACTAAGTTCTTTCTCTGTTTCAGTCATTACACATTACTGATGGCATGTAAGATATGAGTGGAACCACTATACAGCATGATGTGTGCATTATGAAACCGATTATAAAAGGTACTGGATGGATCATTTCTAGTCTGCACATGCCTTATGTGTAAAACCAGAAGCCGTAGAATTTTCCAGTGAAGAAGAATTTTTAAAATGAAAAGAAGAAACAGAACGTGCTACACATTCCAAATTCATTAAAAACAGCGGCACTAAATTTTACAATGATGGCACCAAATGTTGTCATGTTTGCTATTTCCCAGGTAATTTTATCTCCAAACGTGATGGGAGCAGACATCTAAAATTGCCAGGGAGCAACAAAACCAGTGGAAAGTGCCCCTGCAGACATTAAAATGTAATACAAGGAAGGAAAATGCCATGTTACTTTTGTGTCCACTCATGTTGGTCACGATCTGGACCTGACAGAAAAAGAATGGATGAAGATAGCTGAAGACATTGCTGCATGAATCTCATTTCCTACAGTCCTCCAAACAATTGAAGAAATAGTGCACAATTCAAATTTGGAGAAAATGCATGATTTGCATAATTTGCAGCTGCATATAATCTGTCTTCAAAGTCAGTCAGACATACAAATGATGTGATCAGCATTGAAGCTCGGGTGCAAGAAGTGCAGCAAAGTGACAATCCATGTGTATTGTCTATAAGCCTCAAGAAACAATTAATGATCTACACCCTGCACTGAGAAGTGAAGACTTTGTGTTAATTATAATGAATGACATATAAGCAAAATATGGAAGTGATTGTATTTGTGTTGATGGAACTCATGGCCTAAATGGCTATGATTTTGAAGTTACAACATTACTTGTACTGGGTGATATGAGGCAAGAATTCTGTGTACTTTATCATTTGTAACAGGAATGACTCTGATATTTTGAGTATATTTTTCAATTGTGTTAAGTTACAGGTTGAACATATTTCCCCAAAAGTATTCATGACAGTTCTGGCAGAATCATATAGTATTGTTTGGAACAAATAAATGAGACTTTTCTGTACCTGGCATGTCGACAGAGCCCGGAGAACCAATATTAAGAGAAAAATTAAAAATTTGGACAAGAGAAATGAGGTGTACAAACTAGTTAAGACACTAATGCAGGTAAGAGATATTGCTGTGTTTCAGGAATCATTGATAAAAGCTCAACAGTGATTCAGAGACATCACAATTTGGTCACTATTTCCAGATGTATTATGAAAAAGATGTGAAGTGTTGGGCATATTGCCATAGGATGACAACAGGCTCAACACAGACATGCACCTGGAGAGTATGCATAAGACACTGAAATACATACATGGTAACACAAAGCAGGTAAAACATATACCTGCATTCATGTTGCTTGTAACAGCAAAGCTGCTTGACAGTCTCTTTTTATTTCTCTCCTTTCCTGTACTTACCCCCTACCCCTCTTCACCTTCTCTCCTGCCCTCCTTCTAAACTGAAACACTTCACTGTCCGCCACTCCCACCATAATATCCCTCCTCCTCCTGACCACCACCCAGTGGCCACTGATGATGCTGCTGCTCGCAGTGTGGTTTCAGTTTTCTGAGACTGTAGGTGTGTGTTCTAGTTGCATGTGTATGTCTGTCTACTGCTGACAAAGGCCTCATTGGCCGAAAGCTATAATTGTGTAAATCTTTTTGTTGTGCCTATCGCAACTCAGCATACTGAGTGAATGCTTGGAGAATTGAGTGCTTTCTAAGTATTTGCAGGTTCCAGCAGAACTGATAGAATTACTGGGTGAAAACTCAGTGGCATACACAGCAGTGAGATAGGCAACATTTATCACCTGGTATGTGTATGTAATTCTGTGAAGTGGACCACACTGCATGTAATTTATCTTTCATTTCACACATACACAGTGCCATGTTTCTGTTTTATGTATGGAACATGATTTAAAAGCCTACAAGTGTCAGTACATGTGTGCAACAAACTTTGAGTCAACCAAGGCAGCAACAGCTCCAACACACCACACCGGGTATGAGATTAAATCTGTCTTACGTACAACACTAAAATGTCTTGAGAGCCATCCCTAAATTCACATATGTTCAAAGTTACTTTTCTGTTCTGATGCAGTATGCCTGCATGCTGTTTTAATCTTTACTTACAGCATCTGTCATTGGATCTGTAGAAAGAGTTTGTGACTTACCATGGCAGTAGACCAGGTATGAGATTAATTCTGTGCTACACACAATACTGGAATGCCTTGTGAGACCTCTATAAATTGAAATATGCTCAATGTTACTTTTCTGATCAAATGCACAATGCCTGCACTCTGATTTAATGTTTAATTGTTTACTTAAAGGGCCTGTCACTGAGTGTAAGGGGGGAAGCTGTTGGCATACAATGCCAGTAAGAGCATCCAAACCCCACACCAGGTATGAGATTCATTCTGTGATATACAGAATTGTGTAATACCTTGTGAGACATGTATAAATCCAAATATGCTCATTGTTCCTTTTGTGTTCATATGGACAATGATCACATTCTGATTTAATAAAATCACTTGATGCCTTCCTAAGAAATGGTCTCCATTCCTTCCAGGCTAATTATGTAAGGCTAGACCAGATACGGCTCAAATTCAAAGATACACTATCGACAGCAATAGATACATTCATACCACATAAGTTCATAAGAGATGGGACTGATACACAGTAGTAGACAAAACACGTCAGAACACTGTTGCAGAAGCAATGAATAAAGCATGCCAAACCCCCAAGACTGGCTAAGTTTCATAGAAGCTCGAACTTTTGTGTGGACGTCATTGTGAGATGCTTTTAATAGTTTCCACAATGTCTCAAAATATGGTAGCAAACGCAAAGAGGTTCTGGTTGTATGTAAATTACACCAGTGGAAAAAAAACAGACAATACCGTCACTGCGTGATAGTGGTGGAAATGTTACCAATGATAGTGCTACTAAAGCGGAGTTACTAAATACAGCTTTCTATCATTCCTTCGTGAAAGAAGGCAAAGTAAATATTCCAGAATTTGAAAACAGATCAGCTGTTAGTATGAGTGACATAAAAGTAGATATTTGAGGTGTTGCAAAACAACTCAAATCAATGGCAGCAACAGCTTCCACACAGCACACCAGGTATGTGATTATTTCTGTCTTATGCGCAATAGTGAAATTCTTTGTGAGACATCAATGAAGTTAAATACACTCAATGTTCCTTTTCTGTGCCAATGCCCAATGCCTGTATTTTGATTTAATGTTTAATTGCTTACTCACAGTGCCTGTCACTGAGTAAGAGGGGGCAAACTTTTGGCATATCATGGCAGCAAGAGCTTCTACTCAGCAGACCAGGTGTGTCACAAATTTTGTGTTATGCACAACACTGAAATCCCTCGTGAGACGTCTATAAATTGGAATATGCTCAATCTCACTTTTCTGTTTCAATGCACAATGCCTGCATTCTGCTTTAATGATTAATTGTTTACTTTCAGTGCTGGTGACTGAGTGCAAGGTGAAAGCTTTTGGCATTCCATAGCAGCAAGGGCTTCCACACAGCACTCCAGGTATGCGATTAATTCTGTGTCATGCATAGTACTGAAATGCCTTGTGAGTTATCCCTATATTCATTTCTGTCCAACAGTACTGAGTGTGAGGGGAAGCTTGTGGCATACCATCGCAGCAAGAGCTTCCACACAGCCCACTAGGTATGAGATTAATTCTGTGTTATGCACAAAACTGAAATGCCTTGTTATACATGTACGAATTCAAATATCCCCAGTTTCACTTTTCTGTTCCAATTCACAATGGCTGCATTTTGATTTAAGTTTAATTGAATGCTATTTTGCGTTTTATATTTATATTTTCTTGGTAAACGCAACTTGAGTCTTGCTGTTGTTCCATCTTCATGGACAGAATGGTAATTACTACACAAACCTGTGTTATTTTTGATATGTACAACTGACTGGTAAAGGTGTTCACATGGTGCAGTTAGAATGCACAGTGTTTAGAACAGATATTTTCAACGAGCTCAACTACTATTTTTGGTTATCATTCTTCTGGCTCTTTTCTGAAGTTCAAAAATTGTGTTCATATTTTGTGCATTTTTTTCCTCAAAACAGAATGCCAGAGCTAGTAACTGACTGTACATATGAATAGTATGTAACTGGAAAGCTCAGCATGTTATACACTGATGATGGGATTGTAAGGGCATAACATGCTGATGACATTTTGTTTGCAAGCATCTTTATGTGTTCTCATGACTTCAACTGATAATCAATATTCATTCCTAGAAATTTTGCATTTGTCAGACAGTCTATAGAGGTGAAATCTACATTTAATTTAATATTGTCATTTTCACTCTTCAAACTGAAATTCATGGCATTAATTTTCGTTATGTTGAATGTAACTTTGTCGCTTATTAACCAAGGCACAGATCAGATAATTTTAGTGTCCTTCACTGGAATGTACAGTGTTTATCTAATAAATTGGAAGTAGTGGAATATGTCATAGAGACTTATCACTTCGATGTAGTCTGTCTCGTAGAACACTGGTTAAAGCATGATGAAATAGGTCTATACTGTCCTGAGGGCTACACCCTAGCTGAAAAATATTGTAGAACTAATAAAAAACATGGTGGGTGTGCTATATTTCTAAAAAAGGGGATTAAATATGAACCAATAGCAAAAGTTAAAGCATTATCTCTAGAAATGTCATGTGAAATTGCAGCTGTTTGGTTAACAGATTCAACTTTACAAAACTACAACTATTACTCAACTAAGATGGGAGGCAAGTCAACAGATGATTTTGTTAACAAGTTAGTGTCTTTATGTGAGACAGTCTGTAAGTATAAGTGTAGGATACTAATCTATGGAGATTTCAATTTGAATTTTCAGTTGCCTACTATCTATAACTCATTGGTAAATAATTTATTAAATTCTTTTGGTCCTTATATTACAACCACAGAAATAACAAGGCCACATTATAAAGGTACTGGTACCTGTATTGGCAATATATTTGTATCAAATGAGTTAATGCAACTCAAGTCAGAGGTAATTAAGACCTGGGTATCTGACCACTGGCCACTACTTCTGAGAACAAATATAACACGAAATTGTAACACTGATTCAGTGCACATGGCAGCAAAGAAAGTATGTGTGGTAAATTATTATAATCTGAGTATGTTTAAGTCTTATACTGCTAAAAGTAATTGGTTGCAGGTTTATCAAGAACATGCAATAGATAGAAAGGTGGAAGAACTCATATCTACTCTTTCTGTATATGCTAAGATGTCCTTTCCCATTAAGTTACCAAATAATAAAAAGGCACTAAGAGTAAATAAGGTCAAGGATGAAAAGGTGTTAGTTAGTTAGTTAGTTATATTACTTGTTCCATGGATCATGAACACGATTCTTTCGTAATGATGTGGAATGTGTCAAAGTACACAAGATTCATTTATCCCAAATAATCATTGTTAGTCTTATATACGGTACAATTGTTAATGCTTACTGTATTTCTTTGGCCTATGTCTAAAAATTCATCTATGGAGTAGAAGGAGTTGTCATTCAGGAATTTCCTTAACTTACTTTTGAATGCCGATTGGTCGTCTGTCAGACTTTTGATATTGTTTGGCAATTGACCAAAAATGTTTGTGGCAGTATAATTCACCCCCTTTTGTGCCAATGTCAAATTCAATGAACGGTAGTGAAGGTCACCCTGTCTCCTAGTATTGTAGCTATGGACTGTGTTATTAATTCTGAATTGATCTGGGTTACTAACAACAAATTTCATTAGGCTGTATATATAATGTGACGCTACTGGCAATATCCCTAATTCTTTAAATAATTGTCTACAAGATGATCTTGGATGATCCCCAGACATTAGTCTGATAACACGTCTTTGTGCAATAAATACCTTCTTTCTTAGTGATGAATTGCCCCAAAAGATGATTCCGTAAGAAAGCAACGAATGAAAATATGCATGGTATGCTAACTTACTGATCTGCTTGTCTCCAAAAAATGCTATGACACTAACAGCATAGGTAGCTGAGCTCAATCGTTTCAGTAGATTGTCAATGTGTGTCTTCCAGTTTAAATTCTGATCAATACAGACACCCAGAAATTTTGAACAAATTGCTTTAGCTAAAGATTTTCCCCCACACTCTATATTTATTTCCGGTGTTATGCCTTTCCCTGTACTGAACTGTATGTACAGTGTTTTTTCAAAGTTCAATGAAAGTCCATTTGCGAAAAACCACCTAATAACTCTTTGAAAATCATTATTTGCATTTTCCTCAGCTGATTCTTGCTTTTTAGGCTTGATTACAATACTTGTGTCATCTGCAAAGAGAACAAGGTTTGCATCTTCATGAATATAATTAGGCAAGTCATTAATATATATTAAAAACAATAAAGGCCCCAAGACAGAACCTTTTGGTACCCCATTCTTGATACATCCCCAGTCTGAATGATCTGATGCCCTTTGTGTACTATGTGGGTTTACTGTTTCAACCTTCTGCATTCTACCAGTTAAATATGAAGTGAACCATCTGTGTACTGAACCATTCATTCCATAGTACTTCAGCTTATCTAAGAGGATTTCATGATCCACACAATCGAAAGCCTTAGTGAGATCACAGAAAATCCCAATTGGTGATGTTCTACTATCCAGAGCATTTAAAATTTGATCAGTGAAAGCGTGTATAGCACTATCTGTTGAAACACCTTTCTGAAAACCGAACTGACATTTTGTTAAAACATTATTCCCACTAATGTGTAAAGTTACTCTTGAGTACATTACTTTTTCAAACACTTTTGAGGATGTCAGAAGTGAAATAGGATGGTAATTGTTGACGTCTGTCTTGTCACCTTTTTTATACAAGGGTTTAACTATGGCATATTTCAATCTGTCAGGAAATATTCCCTGATTCAAAAATCTATTACATATGTGGCTAAGAACTCGACTTATCAGGTGTGGACAAGATTTTAGTATTCTATTGGAGATACCATCAGTTCCATGTGAGTTTTTATTCTTAAGTGAATTTATTATTTTCTTAATTTCAGATGGTGAGGTGAGTAGGATTTCAATTTCATTTGTTTGCACCGGGAATGCCTCTTTCATATAGAGTTCTGCCCTATCTGGTGAGCAGCTGGTGCCTATATATTCTGCTACATTTATAAAATGATTATGAAAAATATTTTCAGCCTGTGATTTTTCATTTATAAGCTTTTCATTGTGCTTAACAGTAATACTGTTGTCCTGTGACCTAGGTTGCCCTGTTTCCCTTTTAACTATATTCCATATTGTTTTAACTTTCTCATCAGAGGTGCTAATCTCAGACTTGATACACATACTTCTGGATTTTTTTATAACTTTTCTTAATATATTACAATATTTCTTATAATGCTTGAGCTTTTCTTCATCTCGATCTATTCTAGTGTCTTGGTATAGTTCCCATTTCCGGCTACAAGAAATTTTAATCCCTTTAGTCAGCCATGGTTTTTTATCAAGTATATTTGAATTATGATTCCCTAATTTCTTAGGAAAACTGTTTTCAAATATACCCCAAAGTTTATCATCGAATAAGTTAAATTTAACATTTGCATCAGGTTCCCGATAAATATCCTCCCAGTCTACCCTTTTCAAGCTTTCCTTACATTGTTGAATTGTTATATGGTTAATTGGGTGTATTATTTTGTTTGTTTTTTTCACATTACTGTATGGAGCAAAGTCATGAATTGAAAGTAGCTGTGCATCGTGATCAGAAAGCCCGTTCTTAATAGGATAGGTGCTTACTTCTTTTAATTTATCTTGGTCTATGAAAATGTTATCTATCAGGGTGCTACTAAATAAATAAATACTGTCTTGTACAATACGAGTAGGAAAATCAATGACTGATGTCAGATTGTAAGAGCAAAGTAATAGTTCAAGTTCGTTCTTCTTGCTGAGTGTTTAAGAAAATCTACGTTAAAATCTCCACAAATGATAATGTGTTTTCCCTTTTCTGACAGATAATGCAGCAAGAGATCTAGGTTTTTAAGAAACATTTGAAAATATCCAAGTGGGGACCTATACACAGTCACAATTATGAATTTACCACTGTCCAATTTAAGCTCACTAGCGCATACTTCAATGTGCTGTTCTACACAGAATTTTGCGGTCTCTATGTTTTAAAACATAATGTTCCCCCTTAACATAAATGGCAGCTCCTCCTTTCTCCATACTGTCTCTACAAAAATAAGTTGCTAGTTTATACCCATTAATATTTACATTTTCCATTTGTGTAGTTATATGATGTTCAGACAGGCACAGTACATCAACTTCTGTTCTATTTTTTATATTCTCAAAACAAATTATTAGTTTGTCTATTTTGTTCCTTAATACCCTGATATTTTGGTGAAATATATTAACACAACTGTTTCCTCTACCTTTATTCAAACCATTTATTTTTTTACCTTTAAGAGCTGTCTGTCTGGACATCTTGTTCAACCTAAAAAAGCTGCCCCTATGCCCTTTCGGGTCACAGGGGTTTTGCCTTGAGTGCTACTGGCCCCCTTTACACGACCTACAATTAAATCAGCAAATCTATCCTTCCCTAGACTATTTAGGTGCAGGCCATGTCGAGTGTATCCCCATCTCCCAATGCTACCAACAGGCACTGTATAAATGTGTGTCTTTGCACCGTCCAGCAGCTTCTCGCTCAACTCTCTGTGAACTCGCCACACAGAAGGGTTAACCGAGGGCTGATCATAACGCTGCAATACATCAACAAAACCCACATCCTTACATCCTGTTGCAGCTCCTATTTTATCCAGGTCACTCTTAATATCATAATTCCTATCCTTAGCCAGGCTGTTTCCTGCCCCACCTATTACTATCACCTCATCATTCTTGTCAAAGTCCCTACAGAGTGGTCCTATGTTTTCTATCACCTGGCTAAGCCTAGCACTTGGCTTAAACAAACTCGTGACCTGGAAATCTGCTCCTAATTTCTCCTGCACTAGTTGGCCTACACCCCTCCCATGACTGCTACCTAGCAGCAAGACATTTCTATTCCTATTACTAGATTTTCCCGACCAAATGCTGTTACCAATTTTATTAGTCTGCTGCACCCTACTTTCAACTACTCCTGTTTTTGGATCCTCCCTTCCTATTTCAGGTAACAAGCAGGTGAGTCATATTGCGGCAAGGTGTCAGGGGCAGTTAGTGCTATGCCTTGTCTCAGTGTCGCCCTCATACCCGTCACCATTCACAGTGATTGTACAAGAACATTGAAATTTTTTTTTTTATTTCCCAGACCATATGGATATGAAAATTTCACCAAACCAACTTTCTCTTTATACATATATCAAGCAGGCCAAACAGATGATGGCAAGGAGTCAGCGGCCGTTAGTGCAAGGCCTTATCTCGGTGCCGCCCTCATACCCGTCACCACTCACATGAGTGTAAAGGAACATTGAATTTTTTTATTGATTTCCCAGACAATATGTATATGAACATATCACCAAACCAAGTCTCTCTTTATACATATATCAAACGATCCAGGCAGATGGCTGCAAGCAGTCAGCAGCCGTTAGGGCAGGGCCTTTTCTCAGTGCTGCCATCCTACCCGTCACCACTCACATTGATTGTGAAGGAACATTGAATTTTTTTTTTTTTTTTATTGGTTTCCCAGACCATATGTATATGAACATATTAGCAAACAGACTTTCTCTTTATACATATATCTAGCGGGCCAGGCAGATGGTGGCAAGGAGTCAGGGGCAGAAATTGCTAGGCCTTGTCCCAGTGCCACTCTGATACCCGCCACCACTCTAATTGATTGTAAAGGAACATTGAATTTTTTTTATTGATTTCCCAGATTGTATGTATATGAACATATCACCAAACCTACTTTCTCTTTTTACTTATATCATGCAGTCCAGGCAGATAATTGTAAGCAATAAAGGGTAGTTAGTACTAGGCCTTGTACCAGTGCCGCCCTCACACCCGTCACAACTCACATTGATTGTAAAGGAACATTGATTTCCTTTTATTGATTTCTTATTATTGCTCTCCCAGACCATATGTATATGAAAATATCACCAAACCAGCTTTCTCTTTATACATATATCAAGCTGGCCAATCACATAACGGCAGGGAGTCTGAAGCAGTTAGAGCTAGGCCTTCTCCCAGTGTGGCTTTCATACCCATCACCACTTGCACTGATTGTAAAGGAATATGGATACTTTTCACATTCTAACGTGTAACGTGGCTGCCAGCCATTGTTTCATGCGAAATCTTAAGGCCGTCGGTCATGTCCAAGGCACCTAAGCCACCTAATAAGTAAATAATCTATAACTGAAACTTGAATTGTACTGCTTCTTACTGGCCGATTACATCAACTTAGAAGCTTCTTCTGTGTTCTACTATGGTACACTCCTGGAAATGGAAAAAAGATCACATTGACACCGGTGTGTCAGACCCACCATACTTGCTCCGGACACAGCGAGAGGGCTGTACAAGCAATGATCAGACGCACGGCACAGCGGACACACCAGGAACCGCGGTGTTGGCCGTCGAATGGCGCTAGCTGCGCAGCATTTGTGCACCGCCGCCGTCAGTGTCAGCCAGTTTGCCGTGGCATACAGAGCTCCCACGCAGTCTTTAACACTGGTAGCATGCTGAGACAGCGTGGACGTGAACCGTATGTGCAGCTGACAGGCTTTGAGCGAGGGCGTATAGTGGGCATGCGGGAGGCCGGGTGGACGGACCGCAGAATTGCTCAACACGTGGGGCGTGAGGTCTCCACAGTACATCGATGTTGTTGTCGCCAGTGGTCGGCGGAAGGTGCACGTGCTCGTCGACCTGGGACCGGACCGCAGCGACGCACGGATGCACGCCAAGACCGTAGGATCCTACGCAGTGCCGTAGGGGACCGCACCGCCACTTCCCAGCAAATTAGGGACACTGTTGCTCCTACGGTATCGGCGAGGACCATTCGCAACCGTCTCCATGAAGCTGGGCTACGGTCCCGCACACCGTTAGGCCGTCTTCCGCTCACGCCCCAACATCGTGCAACCCACCTCCAGTGGTGTCGGGACAGGCGTGAATGGAGGGACGAATGGAGACGTGTCGTCTTCAGCAATGAGAGTCGCTTCTGCCTTGGTGCCAGTGATGGTCGTATGCGTGTTTGGTGCCGTGCAGGTGAACGCCACAATCAGGACTGCATACGACCGAGGCACACAGAGCCAACACCTGGCTTCATGGTGTGGGGAGCGATCTCCTACACTGGCCGTACACCTCTGGTGATCGTCGAGGGGACACTGAATAGTGCACGGTACATCCAAACCGTCATCAAACCCATCGTTCCACCATTCCTAGACCGGCAAGGGAACTTGCTGTTCCAACAGGACAATGCACGTCCGCATGTATCCCGTGCCTCCCAACATGCTCTATAAGGTGTAAGTCAACTACCCGGGCCAGTAAAATCTCCGGATCTGTCCCCCATTGAGCATGTTTGGGACTGGATGAAGCGTCGTCTCACGCGGTCTGTACGTCCAGCATGAACGCTGGTCCAACTGAGGCGCCAGGTGGAAATGGCATGGTAAGCCACTCCACAGGACTATATCCAGCATCTCTACGATTGTCTCCATGGGAGAATAGCAGCCTGCATTGCTGCAAAAGGTGGATATACACTGTACTAGTGCCAACATTGTGCATGCTCTGTTGCCTGTGTCTATGTGCCTGTGGTTATGTCAGTGTGATCATGTGATGTATCTGACCCCAGGAATGTGTCAATAAAGTTTCCAATTCCTGGGACAATGAATTCACGGTGTTCTCATTTCAATTTCCAGGAATGTATATGAACATATCATCTAAGCAACTTTCTCTTTATACATCTATCAAGCGAGCCAGGCAGATAAGGGCAAGGAGTCAAT
Source organism: Schistocerca gregaria (assembly GCF_023897955.1). Classification (NCBI taxonomy): domain Eukaryota; kingdom Metazoa; phylum Arthropoda; class Insecta; order Orthoptera; family Acrididae; genus Schistocerca; species Schistocerca gregaria. Next base: position 695,500 of record NW_026061777.1, on the reverse strand, counting down.
GGTAGTTAGTGCTGGGCCTTGTCCCAGTGCCGCATTCATACCTTTCACCACTCACATTGATTGTAAAGGAACATTGAATTTTTTATTTGATTTCCCAGACCATATCTACATAAACATATTACCAAACGAACTTTCTCTTTATACATATATCAAGCAGGCCAGGCAGATGGCAGCAAGTGGTCAGGGGCAGTTAGTGCTAATCCTTGTCCCAGTGCCGCCCTCATACCCGTCACCCCTCACATTGATTGTAAAGGGACATTGAAATTTTTTTATTGATTTCCAAGATCATATGTATATGAACATATCACCAAACCAACATTCTCCTTATACATATATCAAGCGGGCCAGGCAAATGGTGGCAATGGGTCAGGTGCAATTAGGGCTAAGCCTTGTCCCAGTGCCGCCCTCATACACGTCACCACTCACATTGATTGTAAAGGAACATTGAATTTTTTATTTGATTTCCCAGACCATATCTACATAAACATATTACCAAACGAACTTTCTCTTTATACATATATCAAGCAGGCCAGGCAGATGGCAGCAAGTGGTCAGGGGCAGTTAGTGCTAATCCTTGTCCCAGTGCTGCCCTCATACCCGTCACCCATCATATTGATTGTAAAGGGACACTGAATTTTTTTTATTGATTTCCAAGACCATATGTATATGAACATATCACCAAACCAACTTTCTCAATATACATGTATCATGCGAGCCAGGCAGATGGCGGCAAGCAGTCAGGGGCAGTTAGTGCTAAGCCTTGTTCCAGTTCCGCCCTCATACCTATCACCACTCACATAAATGCACTCCTGGAAATGGAAAATAGAGCACATTGACACCGGTGTGTCAGACCCACCATACTTGCTCCGGTCACTGCGAGAGGGCTGTACAAGGAATGATCACAGGCACGGCACAGCCGACACACCAGAAACCGCGGTGTTGGCTGTCGATTGGCGCTAGCTGCGCAACATTTGTGCACTGCTGCCATCAGTGTCAGCCAGTTTGCTGTGGCATACGGAGCTCCATCGCAGTCTTTAACACAGGTAGCATGCCGCGACAGCGTGGACGTGAACTGTATGTGCAGTTGATGGACTTTGAGTGAGTGCGTATAGTGGGCATGTGGGAGGCCAGGTGGACGTAATGCCGAATTGCTTAACACGTGGGGCCTGAGGTCTCCACATTATATCGATGTTGTCGCCAGTGGTCAGCAGAAGGTGCACGTGCCCGTCGACCTGGGACCGGACCGCAGCGACGCACGGATGCACGCCAAGACCGTAGTATCCTACGCAGTGCCATAGGGGACCGCACCGCCACTTCCCAGCAAATTAGGTACACTGTTGCTCCTGGGGTATCGGCGAGGACCATTCGCAACCGTCTCCATGAAGCTGGGCTACGGTCCCGCACACCGTTAGGCCGTCTTCCGCTCACGCCCCAACATCATGCAACCTGTCCCAAGTGGTGTCGCGAAAGGCGTGAATGGAGGGCGAATGCAGACGTGTCGTCTTCAGCAATGACAGTCGCTTCTGCCTTGGTGCCAATGATGGTCATATGCGTGTTTGGCGCCGTGCAGGTGAGCGCCACAATCAGGACTGCATACGACTGAGGCACACAGGGACAACACCCAGCATCATGGTGTGGGGTGTGATCTCCTACACTGGCCGCACACCTCTGGTGATTGTCGAGGGGACACTGAATAGTGCACGGTACATCCAAACCATCATCAAACCTATCGTTCTACCATTCCTAGACCGGCAAGGGAACTTGCTGTTCCAACAGGACAATTCACGTCCGCATGTATCCCGTGCCACCCAACATGCTCTAGAAGATGTAAGTCAACTACCCTGCCCAGCAAGATCTTCGGATCGGTCCCCCATTGAGCATGTTTGGGACTGGATGAAGCGTCGTCTCATGCGATCTGCATGTCCAGCATGAACGCTGGTCCAACTGAGGTGCCAGGTGGAAATGGCATGGCAAGCCGTTCCTCAGGACTACATCCAGCATCTCTACGATCGTCTCCATAGGAGAATAGCAGCCTGCATTGCTGCGAAAGGTGGATATACACTGTACTAGTGCCGACATTGTGCATGCTCTGTTGCCTATGTCTATGTGCCTGTGGTTCTGCCAGTGTTATCGTGTGATGTATCTGACCCCAGGAATGTGTCAATAAAGTTTCCCCTTCCTGGGACAATGAATTCACAGTGTTTTTATTTCAATTTCCAGGAGTGTAGTAAAGGAACATTGAATTTTTGTTTATTGATTTCCAGAGCATATGTATATCAACATATTACCAAACAAACTTTCTTTTTATACATATATCAAGTGGGAGAGGCAGATGGCAGCAAGGAGTCATGGGCAGTTAGAGCTAAGCCTTGTCCCAGTGCCTTTTACATACCCGTCACCACTCAGATTGTTTGTAAAGGATCATTGAATTTTTATTATTGATTTCCCAGTCCATATGTGTATGTACATATCACCAAACAAACTTTCTCCTTATACATATATCAAGCAGGCCGAGCAAATGGCAGCAAGGAGTCAGGGGCAGTTATTGCTAAGCATCTTCACAGTGCCTTCCTCATACCCGTCACCACAAACATTGATTGTAAAGGAACATTGAATTTTTTTTTATTAATTTCCCAAACCATATGTATATGAATATATCAAACAAACCAACTTTCTCTTTATACGTATATCAAGTGGGACAGGCAGATGGCGGCAGGGAGTCAGGGGCAGTTAGTGCTAGGCCTTGTCCCAATGCTCCCTCATACCCGTCACCACTCACATTTATTCTAAAGAAACATTGAATTTTTTTTATTTATTTCCCAAACCGTATGTAAATGAACATATAAAAAATACCAACTTTCTCTTTATACACATATCAAGTGGGCCAGGCAGATGTCTGCAAGGAGTCAGGGGCAGTTATTGCTAGGCATTGTCCCAGTGCCCCCTCATACCCATCACCAATCACAATGATTCTAATGAAATATTGAATTTTTTTAATTGATTTCCCAAACCATATGTATATGAAAATATCAAAACACCAACTTTCTCTCTATACATATATCAAATGAGCCACGCAGATGGCGACAAGAATCAGGAGCAGTTAGTTCTAGGCCTTGTCCCAGTGCCTTCTCATACCCGTCACCAATCAGATTGATTCTAAAGAAACATTGAATTTTTTTTTTGATTTCCCAAAACATATGGATATGAAAATATCAAAAATACCAACTTTCTCTTTATACATATATCAAATGGGCCAGGCAGATGGCGGCAAGGAGTCACGGGCAGTTAGTGCTAGGCCTTGTCCCTGTGCCCCCTCATACTCGTTACCACTTTCATTGAACCTAAAGAAACATTGAATTTTTTTTATTGATTTCCCTAACCATATGTATATGAAAATATCAAATAAACCAACTTTCTCTTTATACATATATCAAGAGGGACAGGCAGTTGGTGGCAATGAGTCAGCTGCGGTTAGTACTAGGCCTTGTCCCAGTGCCACCCCATACCCGTCACTACTCACATTGATTCTGAAGAAACATTGAATTTTATTATTGATTTCCCAAAGCATATGTATATGAACATATAAAAAAACTTTCTCTTTATACATATATCAAATGGGATAGTCAGATAGCGGCAAGGAGTCAGGGTAAGTTAGTGCTAGGCCTTGTCCCAGTGCCCACTTATACCCGTCACCACTTACATTGATTCTAATGAAACATTGAATTTTTTTTATTTATTTCCCAAACCATACGTGAAATGAACATATAAAAAAAAACCAACTTTCTATTTATACATATATGAAATGGACCAGGCAGATGGCGGCAAGATGTCAGGGGCTTTTAGTGCTAGGCCTTGTCCCAATGCTCCCTCATACCCGTCACCACTCACATTGATTCTAAAGAAACATTGAATTTTTTTATTTATTTCCCAAACCGTATGTAAATGAACTTGTCAAAGAAACCAACTTCCTCTTTTTACATTATTGTAATGGGCCAGGCAGATGGCGGCAAGGAGTCAGAGGCAGTTAGTGCTAGGCAGTTAGTGCAGCGCATCTTCATACCCGTCACACTCACATTGATTCTGAAGAAACATTAAATTTTTTTATTGATTTCCCATAGCATATGTAAATGAAGATTTTTAAAATACCAACATTCGCTTTATACATATATCAAGTGGGCCAGGCAGATGGCGGCAAGATGTCAGGGGCAGTTTTTACTAATACTTGTCACAATGCCCCCTTATACACGTCACCACTCACATTGATTCTAAAGAAACAATGAATTTTTTTTATTTATTTCCCTAACCAGATGTAAATGAACATATAAAAAACCAAATCTCTCCTTATACGTATATCAAATGGGCCCGGCAGATGGCGGCAATGAGCCATGGGCAGTTAGTGCTAGGCCTTTTCCCAGTGCCCCCTCATACCCGTCACCACTTACATTTATTCTAAAGAAACATTAAACTTTTTATTGATTTCTTAAACCATATGTACATACAAATATCAAAGAAACCAACTTTCTCTTTATATATACATCAAGTGTGCCAGGCTGATGGCGGCAAGATTTCAGGGGCAGTTAGTGCTTGGCCTTGTCCCAGTGAGCCCTCATACCCGTCACCACTCACATTGATTCCAAAGAAACATTGAATTTTCTTTATTGATTTCCCAAACCATATGAATATGAAAATATCAAGGAGACCAAATTTCTCTTTAACATATATCAAGTGGGCCAGTCAGATCGTGGCATGGATTCAGGGGCAGTTAGTGCTAGGCCTTGTCACAGTGTCCCCTCATACACGTCACAATTCCTATTGGTTCTAAAAAAACATTGAATTTTTTTATTTATTTCCCAAACCATATGTAAATGAACATATAAAAAAAACTTTCTATTTATACATATATTAAATGGGCCAGGCAGATGGTGGCAATGAGTCAGGGGCAGTTAGTGCTAGTTTTTATCACAGTGCCCCCTCATACCCGTCACCACTCACATTGATTCAAAAGAAACACTGATTTTTTTTAAATTTATTTCCCTAACCATATGTAAAAGAACATATAAAAAACCAACATTCTCTTTAAACATATATCAAATGCGCCAGGCAGATGGCGGCAAGGGGTGACGGGCTGTTAGTGCTAGGCCTTGTCCCAGTGCCCCCTCATACACGTCACCACTCACATTGATTCTAAAGAAACATTGAATTTTTTTTAATGATTTCCAAAACCATATGTAAATGAACATATAAACCAAACTAACTTTCTCTTTATACATATATCAAGTGGGCCAGGCAGTTGCCGGCAAGGAGTCAGGGGCAGTTTGTGCTAGTCCTTGTCACAGTGCCCCCTGATACCCGTCACCACTCACACAGATTCTAAAGAAACATTGAAATTTTTTTATTTATTTCCCAAACCGTATGTAAATGAACATATAAAAAAAACCACTTTCTCCTTATACATATATCAAGTGGGCCAGGCAAATGGCAGCAAGGAGTCAGGGCATTTAGTTGTAGGCCTTGTCCCAGTGCCCTCTCATACCCGTCACCACTCACATTGATTCTAAAGACAAATTGAATTTTTTTAGTTGATTTCCCAAACCATATGTAAATGAACATATAAGAAAACTAATTTTCTCTTTATACATATATCAAGTGGGCCAAGCAGATGGCGGCAAGGAGTCAGGGCAGTTTTTGCTAGGCCTTGTCCCGGTGCACCCTCATACCCGTCCCCACTCACATTGATTCTAAAGAAACATTGAAATTTCTTTTTTATTTCCCAAACCATGTGTAAATGAACATATTTAAAAAGGCAACTTTCTCTTTATACATATATCAAGTGGGCCAGGCAGATGGCGGCAAGAAGTCAGGGGCAATTAGTGCTAGGCCTTGTAACAGTCGCCTCTCATACCCGTCACCACTCACATTGATTCTAAGGAAAAATTGAATATTTTTATTGATTTCCCAAACCATATGTATATAAGAATATCAAAAATACCAACTTTCTCTTTATACATATATTAAGTGGGCCTGGCAGATGGCGCCAACGAGTCAGGTGCAATTTTTGCTAGGCTTAGTGCCACCTCAGACATCACCACTCACATAGATTCTACAGAAACAATGAATTTTTTTTATCTCTTTCCCAAACCATATGTAAATGGACATATCAAAACAACCAAATTTCTCTATATACATATATCAAATGGGCCAGGCAAATGGCGGCAAGGAGTCAAGGTTCAGCTTTTGCTAGGCTTTGTCCCAGTGCCTCCTCATACCCGTCACCACTCACATTGATTCTAAAGAAACATTGAAATTTTTTATTTATTTCCCAAACCATATGTAAATGAACATATAAAAAAAACAACTTTCTATTTATACATATATTAAATGGGCCAGGCAGATGGCGGCAAGGAGTCAGGGGCAGTTAGCTCTAGTTTTTATCACAGTGCTCCCTCATACCCGTCACCACTCACATTGATTCTAAGGAAACATTTAATTTTTTTTATTTATTTCCTAAACCGTATGGAAATGACTATATCAAAAAAACCAATTTTCTCTTTATACATATATCAAATGGGCCAGGCAGATAGCGGCAAGGAGTCAGGGGCAGTTGTGCTAGGCCTTGTCCCAGTGCCCCTCATACCCGTCACCACTCACATTGATTCTAAAGAAATATTGAATTTTTTTTATTGATTTCCCAAACCATATGTATATGGAAATATAAAAAAAACAACTTTCTCTTTATACATATATAAAGTGGTCCAGGCAGATAGCGGCAAGGAGTCAGGGGCAGTTAGCGCTAGGCCTTGTAACAGTGCGCCGTCATACCCGTCACCATTCACTTTGATTCTAAAGAAACATTGAATTTTTTTTATTTCCAAAACCGTATGTAAATGAACATATAAAAAAAAAAGCTTTCTCTTTATTCATATATGAAATGGGCCAGGCAGATGACGGCAAGGGGTCAGGGGCAGTTAGTGCTAGGCCTTGTCCCAGTGCCCCCTCATACCTATCAACACTCACATTGATTCTAAAGAAACATTGAATATTTTAATATTTATTTCCCAAACCATATGTAAATGAACATATCAAAAAAACAACTGTCTCGTTATACATATATCAAATGGAACAGGCAGATGGGGGCATAGAGTCAGGGGCAGTTAGTGCTAGGCCTTGTTCCATTGCGCCCTCATACCTGTCACCACTCACAATGATTCTAAAGAAACATAGAATTTTTTTTATTGATTTCGCAAACCATATGTATATGAACATATCAAAAAAACCAACTTTCTCTTTAAACATATATCAAATTTGCCAGGCAGATGGCGGCAAGGGGTCACGGGCTGTTAGTGCTAGGCCTTGTCCCAGTCCCCCTCATACACGTCACCACTCACATTGATTCTAAAGAAACATTAATTTTTTTTTATTTATTTCCTAAACCGTATGGAAATGACTATATCAAAAAAACCAACTTTCTCTTTCTACATATATCAAATGGGCCAGGCAGATGGCGGCTAGGAGTCAGGGGCAGTTGTGCTAGGCCTTGTCCCAGTGCCCCCTCATACCCGTCACCACTCACATTGATTCTAAAGAAACATTGAATTTTTTTTATTTATTTCCCAAACCGTATGTAAATGAACATGTGAAAGAAACCAACTTTCTCTTTTTACATTCATGTAATGGGCCAGGCAGATGGCGGCAAGGAGTCAGATTCAGTTAGTGCTAGGCCTTGTCCCAGTGCACCTTCATACCCATCACACTCACATTGATTCTGAAGAAACATTGAATTTTGTTATTGATTTCCAAAGCATATGTATATAAACATATTAAAAAAACAACTTTCTCTTTATACATTAATCAAGTGGGCCAGGTAGATGGCGGCAACGAGTCAGGGGCAGTTTTTGCTAAGCCTTGTCACAGTGCCCCCTTATACACGTCACAACTTACATTGATTCTAAAGAAACATTGAATTATTTTATTGATTTAATAAACCGTATGTATATGAAAATATCAAAAATACCAACTTTCTCTTTATACATATATCAAGTGGGCAAGGCAGATGGTGGCAAGGAGTCAGGGGCAGTAAGTACTAGGCCTTGTCCTAGTGCCCCCTCATACCCTTCACCACTCACATTGACTCAGAAGAAATATTGAATTTGCTTTATTGATTTCCCAAAACCATATGTATATGAAAATACCAAAAAAATCAACTTCCTTTTCATACATATATCAAGTGGGCCTGGCAGATGGCGGCAAGGAGTCATGGCAGTTAGTGCTAGGCCTTGTCCAAGTAGTCCCTCATACCCTTCACCACTCACATTGATCTAATGAAACATTGAATTTTTTTATTTATTTCTCCAACCATATGAAAATGAACATATAAAAAAAACAACTTTCTCTTTATACATATATCAAGTGGGCCATTCAGATGGCGGTAAGGAGTGACAGACGGTTAGTGCTAGGTCTTGTTCCAGTGCCCCCTCAAACCTGTAACCACTCACATTAATTCTAAAGAAACATTGAATTTTTTTATTTATTTCCCATACCATATGTAAATGAGCATATCAAAAAAAAATCAACTTTCTCTTTGTACATATATAAAATGGGCCATGCAGATGGCGTGCAAGTAGTCAGGGGCAGTTAGTGAGAGGCCTTGTCCCAATGCCCCCTGATACGCGTCACAAATCACATTGATTCCAAAGAAACTACGACTTTTTTTTTACTTATTTACCAAACCGTATGTAAATGAAAATATAAAGAAACCAACTTTATCTCTATACATATTTCAAATGTGCCGGGCGGATAGCGGCAAGTAGTCAGGGGCAGTTAGTGCTAGGCCTTGTCCCAGTGCCCCCTCATACCCTTCACCACTCACATTGATTCTAATGAAACATTGTTTTTTTTTTATTTTATTTTCCCAAACATATGAAAAGGAACATATCAAGAAAAACTAAATTCTCTTTATACATATACCAAATGAGCCAATCAGATGACGGCAAATAATCACGGGCAGTTAGTGCTGGGCCTTGTCCCAGTGCCCCCTTATACCCGCCACCACTCACATTGATTCTAAAGAAAAATACAATTTTTTCTATTGATTTCCCTAACCATATGTAAATGAACATATCAAAGAAAAACAAATTTCTCTTTATACTTATATCAATTGTGCCAGGCAGATGGTGGCAAGGTGTCAGGGGCAGTAAGTGCTAGGCTTTGTCTCAGTGCCCCCTAATACACGTCACGACTCACATTGATTCTAAAGAAACATTGAAGTTTTTTTATTGATTCCCAAAACCATATGTATATGAAAACATCAAAAAGCAACTTTCTCTTTATACATATATAAAGTGGGCCAGGCAGATGGCGGCAAGGAGTCAGTGGCAGTAAGTGCTAGGCCTTTTCCCAGTGCCCCCTCATACCCGTCACCACTCACATTGATTCTAATGAAATATTGATGTTTATTTATTGGTTTTAAAATCCATATGTATACGATCATATTAAAAAAACCAACCTTCCCTCTATACATATAACAAGTGGGAGCGGCATATGGCGGCAAGGAGCAACGGGTAGTTAGTGCTAGGCCTTGTCCCAGTGCCCTCTCATACCCGACACCACTCACGTTAATTCCCAAGCAATATTGAAGTTTTTTTTATTGGTTTCCCAAACCATATGTATATGAACATATAAAAAAAAAACACTTTCTCTTTATACACATATCAAGAGAGCCAGGCAGATGGCGGCAAGAAGTCGGGGGCAGTTAGTGCTAGGCCGTGTCCAAGTGTCCCCTCATACCAGTCACCACTCCCATTGATTCTAGAGAAACATAGATTTTTTTTAATGATTTCCAAACCATATGTATATGAACTTATAAAAAAATAACAACTTTCTCATTATACATATATCAAGTGGGCCACACAAATGGCGGCAAGGAGTCACGGGCAGTTAGTGCTAGGCCTTGACCCAGTGCCCCCTCATACATGCCACAACTCACATTCATTCTAAAGAAATATTTAATTTTTTTTTATTGATTTCCCAAACCACATGTATATGAATATTTCAAAGAAAAACCAACTTTCTCTTTATACCTATATCAAGTGGGCCAGGCAGATGGCGGCAAGGAGTCAGGGGCAGTTAGTGCTAGACATTGTCCCAGTGCCCCCTTATACCCGTCACCACTCACACAGATTCTAATGAAACATTGAATTTCTTTTATTTATTTCCCAAACCATTTGTAAATGAACATATCAAAAAACCAACTTTCTCTTTATACATGTATCAAGGCATATATCTGGCAGATGGCGGCAAGGAGTCAGGGGCAGTTAGTGCTAGGCCTTGTCCCTGTAGCCCCTCATACCCGTCACCTCTCACATTGATTCTAAAGATATATTGAATTTTTTTATTGATTTTCCAAACCATATGTATATGAAAATATCAAAAAAAACCAACATTCTCTTTATACATATGTCAAGTGGGATAGGCAGATGGCGGCAAGGAGTCAGGGGCAGTTAGTGCTAGGCCTTGTCCCAGTGCCCCCTCATACCCGTCACCACTCACATTGATTCTAAAGAAACATTGAATTTTTTTATTGATTTCCCAAACCGTATGTAAATGAACATATCAAAGAAACCAACTTTCCCTTTATACATCTATCAAATGGGCCAGGCAGATTGCGGCAAGGAGTAAGGGGAAGTTAGTGCTAGGCCTTGTTCTAGTGCCGTTCTAATACCCATCCCACTCACGTTGTGTGTAAAGGAACATTGAAGTTGTTTTATCATTTCCCAAACCATATGTATATGAACATAACCAAAAAACCAACATTCTCTTTATACACAGATCAAGTGGGCCAGGTAGATCGCTGCAAGGCGTCAGAGGCAGTTAGTGCTAGGCCTTGTCAATTGCTGCCCTCATACACGTCACCACTCACATTGATTGTAAAAGAACATTGAATACTTTTTATTGATTCCCCAGACCATATGTATATGGACATATCACCAAACCAACTTTCTCTTTAATGATATATAAATTCTACCAGGCAGATAGCGGCGAGGAGTCATTTTCAGTTAGTTCTAGGCCTTGACCAGTACACCGTTACACCCATCACCACTCACATTGATTCTAAAGTTACATTGCATTTTTTTATTGATTTCCAAACCATATGTATATGAACATATCAAAACACCACTGTGTCTTTATACATAAATCAAGTGGGCCAGGCAGATGGCAGCGAGGTGTTCAAGGGCAGTTAGTGCTAGGCCATGTCCCAGTGACCTCCCATAACTGTCACCACTCACATTGTTTCTAAAGAAACATTGAATTTTTTTTATTGATTTCCAAAACCACATGTATATGAAAATAGCAAAAAAACGAACTTTCTCTTTATACATATATAAAGTGGGCCAGGCAGATCGCGGCAAGGAGTCATTGGCATTTAGTGCTAGGGCTTGTCCCAGCGCCCTCATACCCGTCACCACCCACATTGACTATAAAGACATATTGAATTTTTTTTATTGATTTCCCAAACCATATGTAAATGAACATATAAAAAAAAACTTTCTCTTTATACATACATCAAGTGGGCCAATCAGTTGGAGGCAAGGATTCAGGGGCAGTTAGTGCTAGGCCTTGTCCCAGTGCCACCTCATAACCGTCACCACTCACATTGATTCTAAGGAAACATTGAATTTTTTTTTTATTTATTCCACTAACCATATGTAAATGAACATATAAAAAAAACTAACTTTCTCTTTATACATATATCAAGTCGGCTAGCAGATGAAGGCAAGGAGTCAGGGGCAGTTAGTGCTAGGCCTTGTCCCAGTGCCCCCTCACACCCGTCACCACTCACATTGATTCTAAAGAACCATTGAAGTTTTTTTATTGGTTTCCGAAACCATATGTATATGAACATATAAAAAAAAACCACTTTCTCTTTATACATATATCAAGTGGGCCAGGCAGAAGGCGGCAAGGAGTCAGGGGCAGTAAGTGCTATGCTTTGTCTCAGTGCCCCCTAATACACGTCACGACTCACATTGATTATAAAGAAACATTGAAATTTTTTTTATTGTTTTCCAAACCATATGTATATGAAAATATCAAAAAGCAACTTTCTCTTTATACATATATAAAGTGTGCCAGGCAGATGGCGGCAAGGAGTCAGTGGCAGTAAGTGCTAGGCCTTTTCCTAGTGCCCCCTCATACCCTTCACCACGCACATTGACTATAAACAAATATTGAATTTTCTTTATTGATTTAACAAAACCATATTTATATGAAAATATCAAAAAAACCGACTTTCTCTTTATACATATATCAAGTGAGCCATTCAGATGGTGGTAAGGAGTGACAGACGGTTAGTGCTAGGTCTTGTTTCAGTGCCCCCTCAAACCTGTAACCACTCACATTAATTCTAAAGAAACATTGAATTTTTTTATTTATTTCCCATACCATATGTAAATGAGCATATCAAAAAAAAATCAACTTTCTCTTTGTACATATATAAAATGGGCCATGCAGATGGCGCGCAAGTAGTCAGGGGCAGTTAGTGCTAGGCCTTGTCCCAGTGCCCCCTCATAACCGTCACTACTCACATTGGTTCTAAAGAAATATTGAATTTTTTTTATTTATCACAAACCGTATGTAAATGAACGTATAAAAAAAAAACTTTATCTTTATACATATACCAAATGGGCCACGCAGAAGGTGACAAGGAGTCAGGGACAGTTAGTGCTAGGCCTTGTCCCAGTGGCCCCTCATAACCGTCACACTCACATTGATTCTAAAGAAACATTTAATTTTTTTTATTGATTTCCCAATCCATATTTATATGAAAAGATCAAAAAACCAACTTCCTCTATATAAATATATCAAGAGGGCCAGTCATATGGCGGCAAGGAGTCAGGCGCAATTAGTGCTAGGCCTTGTCCTAGTGCCCCCTCATACCCTTCACCACTCATATTGATTCTCATGAAACATTGAAGTTAATTTATTGATTTTCCAATCCATAAGTATACGTACATATGAAAGAAAACAAATTGCTCTTTATACATATATCAAGTGGGCCAGGCAGATTGCGGCAAGCAACCAGGGGCAGTTAGTGCTAGGCCTTGTCCCAGTGCCCCCTCATACCCTTCACCACTCACATTGATTCTAATGAAACATTGTTTTTTTTTTTTATTTTATTTTCCCAACCATATGAAAAGAAACATATCAAGAAAAACTAAATTCTCTTTATACATATATCAAATGAGCCAATCAGATGACGGCAAATAATCACGGGCAGTTAGTGCTGGGCCTTGTCCCAGTGCCCCCTTATACCCGCCACCACTCACATTGATTCTAAAGAAAAATACAATTTTTTCTTCTGATTTCCCTAACCATATGTAAATGAACATATCAAAGAAAAACAAATTTCTCTTTATACTTATATCAATTGTGCCAGGCAGATGGTGGCAAGGTGTCAGGGGCAGTAAGTGCTAGGCTTTGTCTCAGTGCCCCCTAATACACGTCACGAATCACATTGATTCTAAAGAAACATTGAAGTTTTTTTATTGATTCCCAAAACCATATGTATATGAAAATATCAAAAAGCAACTTTCTCTTTATACATATATAAAGTGGGCCAGGCAGATGGCGGCAAGGAGTCAGTGGCAGTAAGTGCTAGGCCTTTTCCTAGTGCCCCCACATACCCTTCACCACTCACATTGATTCTAATAAAATATTGATGTTTATTTATTGGTTTTTAAATCCATATGTATACGAACATATTAAAAAAACCAACCTTCCCTCTATACATATAACAAGTGGGAGCGGCATATGGCGGCAAGGAGCAACGGGTAGTTAGTGCTAGGCCTTGTCCCAGTGCCCTCTCATACCCGACACCACTCACGTTAATTCCCAAGAAATATTGAAGTTTTTGTTATTGGTTTCCCAAACCATATGTATATGAACATATAAAAAGAAACACTTTCACTTTATACACATATCAAGAGAGCCAGGCAGATGGCGGCAACGAGTCAGGGGCAGTTAGTGCTGGGCCTTGTCCCAGTGCCCCCTTATACCCCCCACGACTCACATTGATTCTAAAGAAACATACATTTTTTCTATTGATTTCCCAAACCATATGTAAATGAACACATAAAAAAAATTTCTCTTTATATATATATAATGTGGACCCGTCAGATGGCGGCAGGTAGTCAGGGTCAGTTAGTGCTAGGCCTTGTCCCAATGCCCCACTCATACCCGTCACCACTCACGTGGATTCTAAAGAAACATTAAATTTTTTTATTTATTTTCCTAACCATATGTAAATGAACATATAAAAAAAACCAACATTCCCTTTATACATTTGCCAAGTGGGCCAATCAGATGGCGGCAAGAAGTCGGGGGCAGTTAGTGCTAGGCCGTGTCCAAGTGTCCCCTCATACCAGTCACCACTCCCATTGATTCTAGAGAAACATAGATTTTTTTTAATGATTTCCAAACCATATGTATATGAACTTATAAAAAAATAACAACTTTCTCATTATACATATATCAAGTGGGCCACACAGATGACGGCAAGGAGTCACGGGCAGTTAGTGCTAGGCCTTGTACCCGTGCCCCCTCATACACGTCACCACTCACATTGATTATAAGGAAACAATGAATTTTTTTTATTGATTTCCCAAACCATATGTATATGAAATTAGCCAAAACAACAAACTTTCTCTTGATACATATATCAAGTGGGCCAGGCAAATGGCGGCAATGTGTCACATGCAGTTATTGCTAGGCGTTGTCCCAGAGCACCTCATACACATCACCACTCACATTCATTCTAAAGAAACCCTGAATTTTTTTATTGATTTCCCAAACCATATGTATATGAACATATTAAAAAAAGGCAACTTTCTCTTTATACATATACCAAGGGGTCCCGGAGGATGGCGGCAACTAATCAGGGGAAGTTAGTGCAAGGCTTTTTCCCAGTGCCCCCTCATACCCGTCACCATTCACATTGATTCTAGAGAAACATTGAATTTTTTTTATTGATTTCCCAAAACGTATGCATATGATAATAGCAAAGAAACCACCTTTCTGTTTATACAAATATCAAGTGGGCCACGCAGATGGCGGCAAGGAGTCAGGGGCAGTTAGTGCTAGGCCTTGTCCCAGTGCCCCCTCATACCCGTCACCACTCACATTGATTCTAAAGAAACATTGAATTTTTTTATTGATTTCCCAAACCGTATGTAAATGAACATATCAAAGAAACCAACTTTCCCTTTATACATCTATCAAATGGGCCAGGCAGCTGGCGGCAAGGAGATACGGGCAGTTAGTGCTAGGTCTTGTCCCAGTGCCCACTCATACCTGTCACCACTCACATTGGTTCTAACAAAACATTGAAATTTTATTATTTATTTCCTAAACTGTATGTAAATGAACGTATAAAAAAAACCAACTTTCTCTTATACATATCTCAAATGGGCCAGGCAGATGGCGGCAAGGAGTCAGGGGCAGTTAGTCCTAGGCCTTGTCCCAGTGCCCCCTCATACCCATCACTCTCACATTGATTCTACAGAAACAAAGAATTTTTTTTATTTATTTCCCAAACCATATGTAAATAAACGTATCAAAAAAAAACAACATTCTCTTTATACATATATCAAGTGTGCCAGGCAGATTGTGGCAAGGAGTAAGGGAAAGTTAGTGCTAGGCCTTGTTCTAGTGCCGTTCTAATACCCATCCCACTCACGTTGTGTGTAAAGGAACATTGAAGTTGTTTTATCATTTCCCAAACCATATGTATGTGAACATAACCAAAAAAACAACATTCTCTTTATACACAGATCAAGTGGGCCAGGTAGATCGCTGCAAGGTGTCAGAGGCAGTTAGTGCTAGGCCTTGTCAAATGCTGCCCTCATACACGTCACCACTCACATTGATTGTAAAAGAACATTGAATACTTTTTATTGATTCCCCAGACCATATGTATATGGACATATCACCAAGCCCACTTTCTCTTTAATCATATATCAATTCTACCAGGCAGATAGCGGCGAGGAGTCATTTTCAGTTAGTTCTAGGCCTTGACCAGTGCACCGTTACACCCATCACCACTCACATTGATTCTAAAGTTACATTGCATTTTTTTATTGATTTCCAAACCATATGTATATGAACATATCAAAACACCACTGTGTCTTTATACATAAATCAAGTGGGCCAGGCAGATGGCAGCGAGGTGTTCAGGGGCAGTTAGTGCTAGGCCATGTCCCAGTGACCTCCCATAACTGTCACCACTCACATTGTTTCTAAAGAAACATTGAATTTTTTTTATTGATTTCCAAAACCACATATATATGAAAATAGCAAAAAAACGAACTTTCTCTTTATACATATATAAAGTGGGCCAGGCAGATCGCGGCAAGGAGTCATTGGCATTTAGTGCTAGGCCTTGTCCCAGCACCCCTCATACCCGTCACCACCCACATTGACTATAAAGACACATTGAATTTTTTTTTATTGATTTCCCAAACCATATGTAAATGAACATATAAAAAAAAACTTTCTCTTTATACATACATCAAGTGGGCCAATCAGTTGGAGGCAAGGATTCAGGGGCAGTTAGTGCTAGGCCTTGTCCCAGTGCCACCTCATAACCGTCACCACTCACATTGATTCTAAGGAAACATTGAATTTTTTTTTATTTATTCCACTAACCATATGTAAATGAACATATAAAAAAAAACCAACTTTCTCTTTATACATATATCAAGTCGGCTAGCAGATGAAGGCAAGGAGTCAGGGGCAGTTAGTGCTAGGCCTTGTCCCAGTGCCCCCATCACACCCGTCACCACTCACATGGATTCTAAAGAAACATTGAATTTTTTTTATTTATTTCCTAACAATATGTAAATGAACATATAAAAAAACAAACTTTCTCCTTATTCCTATATCAAATGAGCCAGGCAGATGGCGGCAAGGAGTCAGGGGCAGTTAGTGCTAGGCCTTGTCCGAGTGCCCCCTCATACAAGTCACCAGTCACATTGATTTGAAGGAAACATTGAATTTTTCTTATTTATTTCCTGAACCATATGTAAATGAGCATATAAAAAACAAACTTTCTCTTTTTACATATATCAAGTGGGCCAGGCAGATGGCGGCAATTAGTCTGAGGCAGTTAGTGCTAGGCATTGTCCAAGTGCCCCCTCACACCCGTCACCACTCACATTGATTCTAAAGAAACATTGAATTTTTTTTATTTATTTTCCAAAACATATGTAAATGAGCATATCAAAAAACCAATTTTCTCTTTTTACCTGTATCCAACGTTCCAGGCAGATGGCGGGAAGGAGTCACCGGCAGTTAGTGCTACGCCTTGTCCCAGTGCCCCCTCATACCCGTCACAACTCACATTGCCTCTAAAGAAATAATGACTTTTTTTTATTGGTTTCTCAAATCATATGTATATGAGAATATCAAAAAAACCAACTTTCTCTTTATACATATATCAAGAGGGCCAGACATATGGCGGCAAGGAGTCACGGGCATTTAGTGCTAGGCCTTGTACCAGTGCACCCTCATACACGTCACCACTCACATTGATTATAAGGAAACAATGAATTTTTTTTATTCGTTTCCCAAACCATATGTATATGAACATATATAAAAAAAAAACAAATTTCTCTATATATATACATCAAGTGGGCCAGGCAGATGGCGGCAATGTGTCAGTGGCAGTTAGTGCTAGGCCTTGTCCCAGCGCCCCCTCATACCAGTCACCACTCCCATTGATTCTCAAGAATCATTGAATTTTTTTTATTGATTTCTCAAACCATATGTACAAGAAAATAACAAGAAAACCAACTTTCTCTTTATACATATACAAGAGGGCCAGGCAGGTGGGGGCAAGGAGTCACGGGCAGTTAGTGCAAGGACTTGTCCCAGTGTCCCCTCATACCCGTCACCACTCACATTGATTCTAAAGGAACAATGGACTTGTTTTATTGATTTCGCAAACCGTATGTATATGAAAATAGCAAAAAGACCACCTTTATCTTTATACATATATCAAGTGGGCCAGGCAGATGGCGGCAAGGAGTCACGGGCAGTTAGTGCTAGGCCTTGTACCCGTGCCCCCTCATACACGTCACCACTCACATTGATTATAAGGAAACAATGAATTTTTTTTATTGATTTCCCAAACCATATGTATATGAATATATTAAAAAAAAGGCAACTTTCTCTTTATACATATATCAAGGGGTCCCGGAGGATGGCGGCATGGAACAGGGGAAGTTAGTGCAAGGCTTTTTCCCAGTGCCCCCTCATACCCGTCACCATTCACATTGATTCTAGAGAAAAGTTGATTTTTTTTATTTATTTCCCTAACCATATGTAAATGAACCTATAAAAAAAACAAATTTCTGTTTATACATATATCAAATGGGCCAGGCAGGTGGCAGCTATGGGTCAGGGGCAGTTAGTGCAACGCCTTGTCCCAGTGCCCCCTCATACCCAACACAACTCACGTTGATTCTAATGAAACATTAAATTTTTAATATTGATTTCCCAAACCGTATGAATATGAACATATCAAAAAAACCAACTTTCTCTTCGTACATATAACAAATGGGCCAGGCAGATGGTGGCAAGGAGTCACATGCAGTTACTGCTAGGCCTTGTTCCAGTGCCCCCTCATACCCCTGACCACTCACATTAATTCTAAAGAATCTTTAAATTCTTTTTATTGATTTCCCAAACCATATGTATATGAAAATATCAAGAAAACCAACTTTCTCTTTATACATATATCAAGAGGGTCAGGCAGATGGCGGCAAGGCTTCAGGGGCAGTTAGTGCTAGGCCTTGTCCCAGTGCCCCCCCCCCCCCCCCCCCCGTCAACACTCACATAGTCTCTAAAGAAACATTGAATTTTTTTTATTGATTTCCCAAAACGTATGCATATGATAATAGCAAAGAAACCACCTTTCTTTTTATACATATATCAAGTGGGCTAGGCAGATGGCGGCAAGGAGTCAGGGGCAGTTAGTGCTAGACATTGTCCCAGTGCCCCCTTATACCCGTCACCTCTCACATTGATTCTAAAGATATATTGAATTTTTTTTATTGATTTTCCTAACCATATGTAAATGAACATATCAAAGAAACCAACTTTCCCTTTGTACATATATCAAATGGGCCAGGCAGCTGGTGGCAAGGAGTCAGGGGCAGTTAGTGCTAGGCCTTGTCCCAGTGCCCCCTCGTACCCGTCACCACTCACATTGATTCTGAAGAAACATTGATTTTTTTTTATTGATTTCCCAAAACATATATATATGAAAATAGCAAAAAAACCAGCATTCTCTTTATACACATATCAAGTGGGCCAGGCAGATGGCGGCAAGGAGTCAGTTGCAGTTAGTGCTAGGCCTTGTCCCAGTGGCCCCTCATACCTGTCACCACTCACATTGATTCTAAAGAAACATTGAATTTTTTTTAATTATTTTCCAAACCATAAGTATATGAAAATATATAAAAAAAACTTTCTCTTTATACAAATATCATGTGGCCCCAGCAGATGGCGGCAAGGAGTCACTTGCAGTTAGTGCTAGGCCTTGTCCCAGTGCCCCCTCATACCCGTCACACTCACATTGATTCTAAAGAAACAAAGAATTTTTTTTATTTATTTCCCAAACCATATGTAGATAAACGTATAAAAAAAATACCAACATTCTCTTTAAACATATATCAAGTGTGCCAGGCAGATTGTGGCAAGGAGTAAGGGGCAGTTAGTGCTAGGCCTGGTTCTAGTGCCGCCCTAATATTCATCCCACTCACGTTGACTGTAAAGGAACATTGAAGTTGTTTTATCATTTCCCAAACCATATGTATATGAACATAACCAAAAAACCTACATTCTCTTTATACACATATCAAGTGGGCCAGGTAGATCGCTGCAAGGCATCATGGGCAGTTAGTGCTAGGCCTTGTCAAATGCCGCCCTCATACACGTCACCACTCACATTGATTGTGAAAGAACATTGAATACTTTTTATTGATTTCCCAGACCATATGTATATGGACATATCACCAAACTAACCTTCTCTTTATTCATATATCAATTGTACCAGGCAGATAGCGGCGAGGAGTCATTTTCCGTTAGTGCTAGGCCTTGTCCAGTGCACCGTTACACCCATCACTACTCACATTGATTCAAAATGTACATTGAATTTTTTTATTGATTTCCAAACCATATGTATATGAACATATCAAAATACCACTGTCTCTTCATACATATATCAAGTGGACCAGGCAGATGGCGGCAAGGGGGCAGGTGCAGTTAGTGCTAGGCCTTGTCCCAGTGCCCCCTCATACCCGTCACCACTCAAATTTATTGTAAAGGAACAATTAATTTTTTTTATTGATTTCCCAAACCATATGTATATGAAAATATCAAAAAGACCAACTATCTTTTTATACATATATCAAGTGAGCCAGGCAGATTGCGGCAAGCAGTAAGTGGCAGTTATAGCTGGGCCTTGTCCTAGTGCCGCACTCATACTCACATTGATTGTAAAGGAACATTGAATTTTCTTTATTGATTTCATAGACCATATGTATATGAACATATCAAAAAAAAAAAACATTTCCTTTATACATATATCCTGTTGGAAAGGCAGATGGCAGCAAGGAGTTCAGGGGCAGATAATTCTGGGCCTTATCCCAGTGCCACCCTCATACCCGTCACCACTCAACTTGATTGCAAAGGAACATTGAATATTCCTTATTGATTTCCCAGACTATATGTATATGAACATATCACGAAACCAACATTTTCTTTATACATATATCGAGCAGGCCAGGCAAATGGCAGTAAGGAATTCAGGGGCATTAAGTTCTTGGCCCGGACCCAGTGCCGCCCTCATACCCGTCACCACTCACATTCATTGTAAATGAACATTGAATTTTCTTTATTGATTTCATAGACCATATCTATATGAACTTATCACCAAACCAACATTTTCTTTATACATATATCGAGCGAGGGGGCAGGCAGATGGCAGTAAGGAGTTTAGGGGCAGATAGTTCTAGGCCTGGTCCCAGTGCGACCCTCATACCTGTCACCACTCACATTGATTGGAAAGGAACATTGAATTTTCTTTATTGATTTCCCAGACTACATGTGTATGAACATATCACCAAACCAACATTTTCTCTATACAAATGTCGAACAGGCCAGACAGATGGCAGTAAGGTGACCAGGGGCAGATAGTTCTAGGCCTGGTTCCAGTGTCGCCCTCATACCTGTCGCCAGTCACATTGATTGTAAAGGAACATTGAATATTCTTTATTGATTTCCCTCACTATATATGTATGAACATATCACCAAACCAACATTTTCTTTATACATATACCAAGCGGGCCAGGCAGATGGCAGTAAGGTGTTCAGGGGAGATAGTTCTGGAACTGGTCTTAGGGGTGCCTTAATACCCATCACAACTCACATTGATTATAAAGGAACATTGAATTTTCTTTATTGATTTCCCAGACTATATGTACGTGAATATATCACCAAAATAACAGTTTCTTTATACATATATCGAGTGGCCCATGCAGATGGCAGTAAGGAGTTCAGTGGCAGATAGTTCTAGGCCTTGTTACAGTGCCACCTTCATACCCGTCAACACTCACATTGGTTGTAAAGGAACTTTATTTTTCTTTATTAATTTCCCAGACTATAAGTATATGAACGTACCACCGAACCAACATTTTCTTTATACAATATCGAGTGGGCCAGGATGATGGCTGTAAGGAGTTCAGGGGCAGATAGTTCTAGGCTTTGTCCTAGTGGTGCCCTCCCACACGACACCACTCACATTGGTTGTAAAGGTACATTGAACTTTCTTTATTGACTTCATAGAAAATGTGTATATGAACATATCACCAAACAACATTATCCTAATACATATATCTAGCGGGCCAGGCAGATGGCAGAAAGGAGTTCAGGGGCAGATAGTTCTAGGCCTGGTCCCAGTTACGCCTTCATACCCGTTAACACTCACATTGATTGTAAAGGAAAATTGAATTTTCATAATTGATTTCCCAGACTATATGTATATGAACATATTAGCATAAAAACATGTTCTTTATACATATATCGAGCAGGCCATGCAGATGGCAGTAAGGAGTTCAGGGGTAGATAGTTCTAGGCCTGCTCCCAGTGCCGCCCTCATACCCGTTATCACTCACATTGATTGTAAAGGAACATTGAAATTTCTTTATTCATTTCATAGACCATATGCATATGAACATATCTCCAACCCAACATTTTCTTTATATATATGTTGAGTGGGCCAGGTAGATGGCGGTAAGAAGTTCAGGGGCAGGTATTTCTGGGCCTGGTCAAAGTGCCGCCCTCATAACCGTCACCACTCGCAATGATTGTAAAGGAACATTGAATTTTCTTTATTGATTTTATAGACCGTTTGTATATTATCATAACACGAAACCAAAATTCTCTTTATACATATATTAAGCATCCCAGGCAGATGGCAGTATGGAGTTCAGCTGCAGATAGTTCTAGGCCTGGTTCCAGTGCCGCCTCATAGTTGTCAACATTCACATTGATTGAAAAGGAACATTGAATTTTCTATATTGATTTCTCAGACTATATGTATATGAACATATCACCAAACCAACATTTTTTATTCATATTTCGAGCTTTCCAGGCAGATGGCAGTAAGGAGGTCAGGGGCAAATAGTTCTAGGCCTTGTCCTAGTGGTGCCCACATACCCGTCACCACTCACATTGATTATAAAGGAACATTGAATTTTCTTAATTGATTTCCCAGACTATATGGATATGACCATATCACCAAACCAACATTTTCTTTATACATATATTGAGCGGGCCAGGCAGATGGCAGTAGGAGTTCAGGGGCAGATAGTTCTAGGCTTGTTCCCCTTGCCGCTTACATACGCGTCACCACTCACATTTATTGTAAAGGAACACTGAATTTCCTATATTGATTTCTCAGACTATATGTATATGAACATATCACCAAACCAACATTTTTTTATTCATATATTGAGCTTCCCAGGCAGATGGCAGTAAGGATTTTTGATGCACAATGTTCTAGGACAGGTCCTAGTGATGCTCTCATTCCCGTCACCACTCAAATTGATTCAAATGGAACATTGAAATTTCTTTATTGATTTCCCAGACTATATGTATGTGAACATATCACCAAACCATCATTTTCATCTTGCATATATCGAGCTGGCAAGGCAGATGGCAGTAAGGAGTTCAGGTGCAGAGAGATCTGGGCCTGGTCCCAGTGCCACTCTCATACCGTTCACCACTCACATTGATTGTAAAGGAACATTGAATTTTCTTTATAGATTTCCCAGACTATATGTATATGAACATATCACCAAACAAATATTTTCTTCATGCATATATCGAGCTGGCCCGGCAGATGGCAGTAAGGAGTTCAGGATCAGATAGTCCCA
The DNA here is from genome assembly GCF_023897955.1 of Schistocerca gregaria. NCBI lineage: Eukaryota > Metazoa > Arthropoda > Insecta > Orthoptera > Acrididae > Schistocerca > Schistocerca gregaria. The sequence goes on along the minus strand of NW_026061777.1, from coordinate 672,008 downwards.
GGCCTGGTGCTGTATGTGCCCTCATACCCGTCACCACTCACATTGATTGTAAAGGAACATTGAACTTTCTTTATTCATTTTATAGGCCATATGTATATTAACATAATACGAAACCAATATTCTCTTTAATCATGTATCGAGCGATCCAGGCAGATGGCAGTAAGGTGTTCAGGGGCAGATAGTTCTAGGCCTGGTCCCAGTGCCGCCCTCATACACATCACCACTCACATTGGTTGTAAATGGACATTATTTTTCTTTATTAATTTCGCAGACTATATGTATATGAACATACCACTACACCAACATTTTCTTTATACATATATCGAGTGGGCCAGGCTGATGGCAGTAAGGAGTTCAGGGGCAGATAGTTATAGGTCTGGTACCAGTTCCGAATTCATACACTTCACTACTCACATTGATTGTAAAGGGACATTGAATTTCTTTATTGATTTACAGACTATATGTATATGGACATATCGGCATAAAAACATGTTCTTTATATATATACCGAGCGGGCCATGCAGATGGCTGTAAGGAGGTCAAGGGCAGATAGATCTAGGCCTGGTCCCATGATACCCTCATACCCGTCACCACTCACATTGATTGTAAAGGAACATTGAATTTTCTTTATTGATTTCCCAGACTATATGTATATGAACATATCACCAAACAAACACTTTCTTCATACATACATAAACCGGGCCAGGCAGCTGGCATTAAGGAGTTCAGGGGCACATAGTTCTAGGCCTGGTTACAGTGGCGCCCTCATACCCATCACCACTCACATTTGTTGTAAAGGAACATTGATTTTTCTTTATTGATTTCCTAGGCTATATGTATATGAACATAAAGCCAAACCAACATTTTCTGTGTACATATATCGAGCGGGCCAGACAGATGGCTGTAAGGAGTTCAGGGGCAGATAGTTCTAGGCCTGGTCCCAGTGCCACACTCATACCCGTCCCCACTCACATTAATTGTAGGAACAATGAATTTTCTTTATTGACTTTATAGACCATATGTATATTAACATATCACCAAACCAACATTTTCATTGTACACACATTGAGCGGGCCAGGCAAATGGCAAGAAGGAGTTCAGGGGAAGATAGTTCTAGTCCTGGTCCCAGTGCCGCCCTCATACCCATCACCACCATAATTGATTGTAAAGAAATATTGAATTTTCTTTATTGATTTCTCAGACTATATGTATATGAACATATCACTAAACCATGATTTTCTTTATTCATATATCATGCGGGGCAGGCAGATGGCAGTGAGGAGTCCAGGGGTAGAATGTTCTGGGCCTGTTCCTAATGGTGCCCTCATACCCGTCACCACTCACATTGATTGTAAAGAAACATTGAATTTTCTTTATTGATTTCACTGACTATATGTATATGAACATATCACCAAACCAACATTTTCTTTACACATACATCGAGCGGGCCCGGCAGATAGCCATAAGGAGTTCAGGGGCAGATAGTTCTATTCCTGTTTGCAGTGCAGCACTCATACCCGTCACCTCTCACATTGATTGTAAAGGAACATTAAATTTTCTTTATTGATTTCCCAGACTATATGTATATGAACATATCACCAAACCAAGATTTTCTTTATACATATATCGAGCGGGCCAGGCAGATTGCAGTAAGGAGTTTCCGGGCAGAAATTTATAGACCTGGTCCAAGTGGTGCCCTCATATTCGTCACCACTAATATTGATTGTAAAGGAACATTAAATTTTCTTAATTGATTTCCCAGAGTATATGTATATGAACATATCACTAAACCAATATTCTCTTCATACATATGTCAAGCGGGATAGGCAGTTGTCAGTAAGAAGTTCAGGGGCAGATAGTTCTCAGCCTGGTCCCAGTGCCGCCCTCTTACCCGTCACCATTCACATTGATTGTAAAGGAACATTGAGTTTCTTTTATTGATTTCCCAGAATATATGTATATGAACATATCACCAAACCAACATTTTCCTTATACATACCTCGACGGGCCATAAAGATGGCTGTAAGGAGTTCATGGGAAGATGGTTCTAGGCCTTGTCCTAGTGCAGCGCTCAAACCAGTCACCACTCACATTGATGGTAAGAGAATATTGAATTTTCTTTATTGATTTCCCAAACTATATGTATATGAATATATCCACAAACCAACATTTTCTTTATACATATATTGAGCAGGTCAGGTAGATGACAGTGAAGAGTTCAGGGTGAGATAGTTCTAGGCCTGTTCCTAGTGCCGCACTCATAGACGTAACCACTAACATTGATTTTAAAGGAACATTGAATTTTCTTTATTGACTTCCCAAACTATATGTATATGAACATATCACCAATACAACATTTTCTTTATATACTCCTGGAAATGGAAAAAAGACCACATTGACTCCGGTGTGTCAGACGCACTATACTTGCTCCAGACACTGCGAGAGGGCTGTACAAGAAATGATCACACGCACGGCACAGCGGACACACCGGGAACTGCGGTGTTGGCCATCGAATGGCGCTAGCTGCGCAGCATTTGTGCACCGCCACTGTCAGTGTCTGCCAGTTTGCCGTGGCATATGGAGCTCCAGCGCAGTCTTTAACACTGGTAGCATGCCGCGACAGCGTGGACGTGAACCGCATGTGCAGTTGAAGGACTTTGAGCGAGGGCGTAGAGTGGGCATGCGGATGGTTGGGTGGACGTACCGCCGAATTGCTCAACACGTGGGGCGTGAGGTCTCCATAGTACATCGATGTTGTTGTCGCCAGTGGTCGGCGGAAGGTACACGTGCCCGTCGACCTGGGACCGGACCGCAGCGACGCACGGATGCATGCCAAGACCGTAGGATCCTACGCAGTGCCGTAGGGGACCGCACCGCCACTTCCCAGCAAATTAGGGACACTGTTGCTCCTGGGATATCGGCGAGGACCATTCGCAACCGTCTACATGAAACTGGGCTAGGTTCCGCACACCGTTAAGCCGTCTTCCGCTCACGCCCCAACATCGTGCAGACCGCCTCCAGTGGTGTCGCGAAAGGCGTGAATGGAGGGACGAATGGAGACGTGTCGTCTTCAGCGATGAGAGTCGCTTCTGCCTTGGTGCCAATGATGGTTGTATGCGTGTTTGGCGCCGTGCAGGTGAGCGCCACAATCAGGACTGCATACGACCGAGGCACACAGGGCCAACACCCGGCATCATGGTGTGGAAGCGATCTCCTACACTGGCCGTACACCTCTGGTGATCGTTGAGGGGACACTGAATAGTGCACGGTACATCCAAACCGTCATCGAACCCATCGTTCTACCATTCCTAGACCGGCAAGGGAACTTCCTGTTCCAACAGGACAATGCACGTCCGCAATGTATCCCGTGCCACCCAACGTGCTCTAGAAGGTGTAAGTCAACTATCCTGGCCAGCAAGATCTCCGGATCTGTCCCCCATTGAGCATGTTTGGGACTGGATGAAGTGTCGTCTCACGCGGTCTGCACGTCCAGCACGAACGCTGGTACAACTGAGGCGCCACGTGGAAATGGCATGGCAAGCCGTTCCACAGGACTACATCCAACATCTCTACGATCGTCTCCATGGGAGAATAGCAGCCTGCATTGCTGCGAAAGGTGGATATACACTGTACTAGTGCCGACATTGTGCATGCTCTGTTGCCTGCAACTATGTGCCTGTGGTTCTGTCAGTGTGATCATGTGATGTATCTGACCCCAGGAATGTGTCAATAAAGTTTCCCCTTCCTGAGACAATGAATTCACAGTGTTCTTATTTCAATTTCCAGGAGTGTACATGTATTGAGCACGGCAGGCAAATGGCAGTAATTAGTTCAGGGGCAGATAGTTCTAGACCTGGTCCAAGTGCAACCCTAATACCCGTCACCATTCACATTGATTGTAAAGGAACATTGAATTTTCTTTATTGATTTCATAGACCATATGTATATCAACATATCACCAATCCAACACTTTCTTTATACATATATCGAGCGAGGCAGGCAGATGGCAGTAAGGAGTTCAGGGGCAGATAGTTCTAGGCCTGGTCCTAGTTCCGCCCTCATACCCGTCACCACTCACATAGATTGAAAAGGAAAATTGAATATTTTTTATTGATTTCATAGACCATATATATATATATATATGAACATGTCACAAAATCAACATTTTCTTTACACATATATCGAGAGGGCCAGCAGATGGCAGTAAGTAGTTCATGAGCAGGTGTTACTAGGCCTGGTCCTAGTAATGCCCTCATACCCGTCACCACTCACATTGATTGTAAAGGAACATTGAATTTTCTTTATTGATTTCATAGACAATATGTATATAAACGTATCACCAAACCAACATTTTCCTTATACATATATCTAGCGTGCCAGGCAGATGGCAGTAATTAGTTCAGGGCAGAAAGTTCTAGGCCTGGACCCGTTCCGCCTTCATACCAATTACCACCCACATTGATTGTAAAGGATCATTAAATTTTCTTTATTTATTTCGCAGACTATATGAGAATGAACATATCATTAAACCTACATTTTCTTTATACATATATCGAGCGGTCCAGACAGATGGCAGTATTGAGTTCAGGGCCAGATAGTTCGTGGCCTGTTCCCAGTGCCGCCCTCGTACCAGTCACCACTCACAGTGATTGTAAAGGCACATTGAGATTTCTTTATTGAATTGCCAGACTGTATATATATGAACATATCACCAAACCAATATTCTCTTTATACATATATTGAACTCGACAGACAGATGGCAGTAATTAGTACAATGGCAGATAGTTCTAGGCCTGGTCCCACTGCCGCCCTCACACCCGTCGCCACCCACATTGATTGTAAAGGAACACTGAATTTTCTTTTTTGATCTCGCAGACCCTATGTATATGAACATATTGACAAACCAAGGTTTTCCTTATACATATATCGAGCAGACCAGGCAGATTGCAGTAGGGAGTTCAGGGGCAGATATTTCTAGGCCTGGATCCAGTGCCGCCCTCATACGCGTCACCATTCATATTGAATGTGAATGTACATTGAATTTTGTTTATTGATTTCCCAGACTATATGTATATGAATATGTCACCAAACTAACATTTTCTTTATACATATATCAAGTGTGCGAGGCAGAAGGCAGTAAGTAGTTCAGGGGAAGATTTTTCTAGGCCTGGTCCCAGTTCCGCCCTCATACCCGTCACCACTCACATTGATTGTAAAGAAACATTGAATTTTCTTTATTGATTTCGTAGACTATATGTATATGAACATGTCACCAAACCAACATTTTCTTTATACATATGTCGAGTGGTCAAGAGAGATTGCAGTAATGATTTCAGGGGCAGATAGTTCTAGGCCTGGTCCCACTGCCACCCGCATACATATCACAACTCATATTGTTTGTAAAGGAACATTGAATTTTCTTTATTGATTTCATAGACCACATGTATATGAACATATCACAAAACCAAAATTTTCTTTATACATTCATCGAGCGGGACAGGCAGATGGCAGTAAGGAGTTCAGGGACAGATAGTTCTAGGCTTGGTCTCAGTGCCACCCTCATACCTGTCACCACCACATTGATTGTAAAGGAACATTAATTATTCTTTATTGATTTCCCAAATGATATGAATATGAATATATCACCAAACCATCATTTTCTTTATACATATATCGAGCGGGATAGGCAGTTGGCAGTAAGAAGTTCAGAGGGAGATAGTTCTAGGCCTGGTCCCAGTGCCGCCCTCTTACCCGTCACCATTCACTTTGATTGTAAAGGAACATTGAATTTTTTTATTGATTTCCCAGATTATATGTATATGAACATATCACCAAACCAACCATTTCCTTATACATATATCGAGTGGGCCAGGCAGATGGCAGTAAGGGGTTCAGGGGCAGATGTTTCTTGGCCTGGTCCTAATGGTGCCAACATACCCTTCACCACTTACATTGATTGTAAAGGAACATTGAATTTTCTTTATAGATGTAATAGACCATATGTATATGAACATATCACAAAACCAATATTTTCGTTATACATATATCGAGAGGGCCATCAGATGGCAGTAAGTAGTTCATGAGCAGGAGTTACTAGGCCTGGTCGCAGTGCCGCCCCCACACCCCTCACCACTCACATCGATTGTAAAGGAACATTGAATTTTTTTTATTGATTTTATAGACCATATGTACATCAACATATCACCAATCCAACATTTTCTTTATACATGTATCGAGTGGGCCAGGCAGATGGCAGTAAGGAGTTCAGGGGCAGATTGTTCTAGGCCAGGTCGCAGTGCCACCCTCATACCCGTCACCACTCACAATGATTGTAAAGGAACATTGAATTTTCTTTACTGATTTCATTAACCATATGTATAAGAACATATCACCAAACCAATATTCTCTTTATACATATATCGAGCGGCCCAGGCAGATGGCAGTATGCAGTACAGGTGCAGATAGTTCTATGCCTCGTCCCAGTGCCGCAGTCATACCCGTCACCACTGACGTTGATTGTAAAGGAACATTGAATTTTCTTTATTGATTTCCCAGACTATATGTATATGAGTATATCACCAAACCAATATTCCCTTTATACATATATCGAAGCGCGAGGCAGATGGCAGTAAGGAGTACAGGGGCAGATAGTTCTAGGCCTGGCCCAGTGTCGCCCTCATCCCCCTCACCACTCACATTGATTGTAAAGGAACACTGAATTTTCTTTATTGATTTCATAGACCATATGTATAAGAACATATCAACAAACCAATATTCTCTTTATACATATTTCGATTGGGCCAGGCGAATGGCAAAACGGAGTTCAGGGGCAGATAGTTCTAGGCCTTGTCCTAGTGGTGCCCTCATACCCGTCATCACTCACATTGATTGTAAAGGTACATTGAATTTTCTTTATTGATTTCCCAGACTATATGTTTATGAACATATCATCAAACCAATATTTCCTTTTTTCTTTATACATATATCAAGCGATCCAGGCAGATGGCAGTAAGGAGTTTGGGGGCAGATAGTTCTAGGCCTGGTCCCAGTGGCAACCTCATACCCGTTACGACTCACATTATTTGTGAAGGAACATTGAATTTTCTTTATTGATTTCCCAGACTATATGTATATGAACATATCACCAAACCAACATTATTTTTATACATATATCGAGCGGGCCACACAGATGGCTGTAAGGATTTCAGGGGCAGATAGTTCTAGGCCTGGTCCTAGTAGTGCCCTCATACCCGTCACCAGTCACATTGATTTTGAAGGAACATGGAATTTTTTTATTGATTTTATAGACAATAAGTATATGAACATATCACAAAATCAATATTCTCTTTATACATATATCGAGCAGGACAGGCAGAAGGCAGTAAGGAGTTCAGGGGCAGATAGTTCTAGGCCTGGTCCCAGTGCCACCCTCATACCCGTAACCACTCGCATTGATTCTAGAGTTACATTGAATTTTCTTTATTGATTTTCGAGACTATATGTATATGAACATGTCACCAAACAAACGTTTTCTTTATACATATATCGAGCAGGCCAGGCAGAAGGCAGTTAGGAGTTCAGGGGCAGATAGTTCTGGGCCTGGTCCTAGTGGTGCCCTAATACACCTCACCACTCACATTGATTGTAAAGGAACATTGAATTTTCTTTTTGATTTCATAGACCATATGTATATGAACATATCACTATACCAACATTTTGTTTATACATATATTGAGCGGGCAAGACCGATTGCAGTAAAGATTTCAGGGGCAGATAGTTCTAGGCCTGTCCCTAGTGGCGCCCTCATACCCGTTAAAACTAGCATTGATTGTAAAGGAACATTGAATTTTCTTTATCGGTTTCCCAGATTACATGTATGTGAACATATCACCAAACAAATATTATCTTTACACATCTATTGAGAGGGCCAGGCAGATGGCACTAAGGAGTTCAGGTGCAAATAGTTCAAGGCCTAGAATCAGTGCCGCGTCACACCCGTCACCACTACATTGATAGTAAAGGACCATTGAATTTTCTATATTGATTACATAGACCATATATATATTTATATATCACCAAAACAATATTCTCTTTATACATATATCGAGCGGGCCAGGAAGATGGCGGCAAGGAGTTCAGGTGCAAATAGTTTTGGGCCCGGTTCGAGTGCCACCATCTTTACCGTCACCACACACATTGATTGTAAAGGAACATTGAATTTTCTTTTTTGATTTCCCTGACCAAATGTATCTGAACATATCACCAAACAAAGTTTTTCTTTATACATATATCGAGCGGGTCAGTCATATGGCAGTAAGGAGTTCACTGGCAGATACTTCTAGGCCTGAACCTAGTGGTGCCCTCATAACCGTCACCAGTCACATTGATTGTAAGGGAACATTGAATTGTCTTTATTGATTTCATTGACCATATGTATATGAACATATCACCAAATCAACATTTTCTGTATACATTTATCGAGAGGGCCAGGCAGATGGTGGTAAGTAGTTCTGGTGCAGATTGTTCTAGGCCTGATCACAGTGCCGCCCTCATACCCGTCACCACTCACATTATTTGTAAAGGAACATTGAATTTTCTTTATTGATTTTCCAGACTTTATGTATATGAACATATCACCAAACAAACATTTTCTTTATACATATATTGAGCAGGCCACGCAGATGGCAGTAAGGAGTTCAGGGGCAGATAGTTCTAGGCCTGGTCTGAGTGCTGCCCTCTTAAACCGTCACCACCCACATTGATTGTAAAAGAACCCTTCATTTTTTGTATTGATTTCCCAGACCATAAGTATATGAACCTATCACCAAACCAACATTTTCCTTATACATAAGTTGAGCGGGCTATGCTGATAGCGGCAAGGTGTTCACGGTCAGATAGTTCTATGTGTTTTCCGAGTGCCTCCCTCATACCCGTCACCAATCACATTGATTGTAAAGGAACACTTCAATTTTTTTGGATTTCCCAGACCATATGTATATGAACATAAAACCAAACCACCATTCTCTTTTTACATATATCGAGCGGGCCAGGTAGATAGCGGCAAGGAGATCAGAGACCGAGATTTCTAGGCCTGGTCCGAGTGCTGCTCTCATACTCGTCACCACTCACGTTGTTTGTAAAGGAACATTGAATTTTTTTATTGATTTGCCAGACCATATGTATATGAACATATCACTAAACCAACATTTTCTTTTTACGTATATCGAGCGGGACAGGCAGATGGTGACAAGGATATCTGGGGCAGATAGTTCTACGCCTCTTGCAAGTGCCGCCCTCATACCCGTCACCACTCACATTGATTATAAAGGAACATTGAATTTACTTTATTGATTTCCCAGACCATATGTATATGAACATATCATCAAACCTACATTCACTTTTTACATGTATCGAGCGGGCCAGACCGATGGCGGCAAGGAATTAAGAGGCAGGTACTTCTAGGCCTGGTCCAAGTGTCGCTCTCATACCTGTCACCACTCACATTGATTGTAAAGGAACATTAAATTTTCTTTATTGACCCTATGTATATGAACATATCACCAACCCAACATTCTCTTTATACATATATCGAGGAGGCCAGGCAGATGGCGGCAAGTAGTTCGGGAGCAGATAATTCTAGGCCTGGTCTGAGTGCCTCCCTAATACCCGTCACCACTCCTATAGATTGGAAAGGAACAATGAAGTTACTTTATTGTTTCCCAGACCATATGTATATTAACATATCACTAAACCAACATTCTCTTTATACATATATCGAGCAGGCCAGGCAGATGGCGGAGAGGAGTTCAGGGGCAGATAGTTCTAGGCCTGGTCCGAGTGCCGCCCTCGTATATGTCTTCACTCAAATTGATTGTATAGGAACATTAAATTTTCTTTATTAATTTCATACACCATATGTATATGAGCATGTCAGGAAACAAAATTCTCTTTTTACTATTATCGAGCAGTCCAGGCAGATGGCGGCACGGAGTTCAGGAGCAGATAATTCTAGGCCTGGTCTGAGTGCCTCCCTAATACACAACACCACTCCCATTGATTGTAAAGGAATATTGAATTTTTTATATTGATTACCCAGGCCATATATATATGATCATATCACCAAACCAACATTTTATTTATACATATATTGAGCGGGCCAGGCAGGTGGCAGCAAGTATTTCTGGGGCAGATAGTTCTAGGCCTGGTTCCAGTGTTGCCCTCATACCTGTCACCACTCATATTGTTTGTAAGGGAACATTGAATTTTCTTTATTCATTTCACAGACCATATGTATATGAACATATCACCAACTGAACACCCTCTTTATGCATATATCGAGTGGGCCATTAAGATGGCGGCAGGATTTCAGGGGCAGATACACCTAGGCCTTGTTCCAGTGCCGCCCTCATACCTGTCACCACTCATATTGATTGAAAAGCAACATTGAATTTTCTTTATTGATTTCCCAGACCATATGTATATGAACATATCGCCAAACCAACATTTTCTTTATTCATATATCAAGCGGGCCAGGCAGAATGCGGCACGGAGTTAAGGGGCAGATAGTTCGAGGCCTGGTTCCAGTGCAGCACTCATACCTGTTACACATACATTGATTGTAAAGGAACATTTAATTTTGCTTATTGATTTCCCAGACCATATGAACATGAACACATCACCAAACCAACATTTTTTTATACATGTTCTGAGCGGGCCAGGCAGATGGTGTCACTGAGTTAAGGGGCAGATAGTGCTAGACCTGGTTCCAGTGCCGCCCTTATACTCATCACCACTCACGTTGATTGTAAAGGAACATTGAACTTTCTTTTTTTGATTTCCCAGACCATATGTATATGAACATATCACCAAACCAACATTATCTTTATACATATATCGAGCGGCCCAGGCAGATGGCGGCAAGGAGTTCAGGGGTAGATAGTTCTAGGCCTGGTTCCAGTGCTGCCCACATACCTGGCATCACGCACATTGATTGTAAAGGAACTTTGAATTTTCTTTATTGATTTCACAGACCATATGTACATGAACATATCACCAACCGAACACTCTCTTTACACATATATTGAGCGGGACAGGCAGATGGCGGCACGGAGTTAAGGGGCAGATATTGCTAGGCCTATTTCCAGTGTCGCCCTCATACCCGTCACCACTCACATTGATTGTATAGGAAGATTGAATTTTCATTCTTGATATCCCAGACCATATGTATATGAACATATCACCAAAAAACATTCTCGTTTTACATATATCGAGTGGGCCAGGCAGATGGCAGCAAGGATTTCAGGGGCAGATAATTCTAGGCCTGTTTCCACTGCTGCTCTCATATGTGTCACCACTCACATTGATTGTAAAGGGTCATTGAATATTCTTTATTGATTTCCCAGACCATATGTATATGAACATATCACCAAACCAACATTTAGTTTATACATATATCGAGTGGGCCAGGCAGATGGCGGCACGGAGTCAGGGGGCAGATAGACCTAGGCCTTGTTCCAGTGCCACCCTGATACCTGTCACCACTCATATTGATTGAAAAGCAACATTGAATTTTCTTTATTGATTTCCCAGACCATATGTATATGAACATATCTCCAAACCAACATTTTCTTTATTCATATATCAAGTGGGCCGATCAGATTGCAGCACGGAGTTAAGGGGCAGATAGTTCGAGGACTTATTCCAGTGCTGCACTCATACCTGTTACCACTCACATTGATTGTAAAGGAACATTGAATTTTCTTTATTGATTTCCCTGACCATATGTAAATGAACATATCACTAAACCAAGATCTTCCTTATACATATATCGAGCGGGCCATGCAGATGGCATCAAGGATTTCAGGGGCAGATAGTTCTAGGCCTGATCAAGTGCTGTCCTCACACACTTCACCACTCACATTGATTGTAAAGGAACAATGAATTTCCTTTATGGTTTTCCAGACCATATGTATATGAACATATCACTAAACCAACATTTTCTTTATACATGTTTTGAGCGGGCCAGGCAGATGGGGGCAAGGATTTCCGGGACAGATAGTTCTAGGCCTCGTTCCAGTGCTGCCCTCATATGTGTCACCACTCACATCGATTGTAAAGGAAGATTGAATTTTCCTTATTGATTTCCCAGACCATATGTATATGAACATATCACCAAACCAACACTCTCTTTTTACGTATATCGAGGGGGCCATTCAGATAGCGGCAAGGATTTCAGGGGCAGATAGTTCTAGGCCTGGTTAGAGTGCTGCTCTGATACCTGTCACCACTCACATTGATTGTAAAGGAACATTGAATTTTCTTTATTGATTTCCCTCACCATTTGTATATGAACATATCACCAAACCAATATTTTCCTTATACGTATATCGAGTGGGACATGCAGATGGCGGCAAGGATTTCAGGGGCAGATAGTTCTAGGCCTAGTCCGAGTGCCGCCCTCGTATATGTCTTCACTCAAATTGATTGTATAGGAACATTAAATTTTCTTTATTAATTTCCCACACCATATGTATATGAGCATGTCAGGAAACACAATTCTCTTTTTACATTTATCGAGCAGTCCAGGCAGATGGCGGCACGGAGTTCAGGAGCAGATAATTCTAGGCCTGGTCTGAGTGCCTCCCTAATACACAACACCACTCCCATTGATTGTAAAGGAACATTGAATTTTTTATATTGATTACCCAGGCCATATATATATGATCATATCACCAAACCAACATTTTATTTATACATATATTGAGCGGGCCAGGCAGGTGGCAGCAAGTATTTCTGGGGCAGATAGTTCTAGGCCTGGTTCCAGTGTTGCCCTCATACCTGTCACCACTCATATTGATTGAAAAGCTACATTGAATTTTCTTTATTGATTTCCCAGACCATATGTATATGAACATATCGCCAAACCAACATTTTCTTTATTCATATATCAAGCGGGCCAGGCAGAATGCGGCACGGAGTTAAGGGGCAGATAGTGCTAGACCTGGTTCCAGTGCCGCCCTCATACTCATCACCACTCACGTTGATTGTAAAGGAACATTGAACTTTCTTTTTTTGATTTCCCAGACCATATGTATATGAACATATCACCAAACCAACATTTTCTTTATACATGTTTTGAGCGGGCCAGGCAGGTGGCAGCAAGTATTTCTGGGGCAGATAGTTCTAGGCCTGGTTCCAGTGTTGCCCTCATACCTGTCACCACTCATATTGTTTGTAAGGGAACATTGAATTTTCTTTATTGATTTCACAGACCAGGTCCGCAGCTCGTGGTCTCGCGGTAGCGTTCTCGCTTCCCGAGCACGGGGTCCCGGGTTCGATTCCCGGCGGGGTCAGGGATTTTTCACCTGCCTCGTGATGACTGGGTGTTTGTGTCGTCTTCATCATCATCATCAATCATCCCCATTACGGTCGGAGGAAGGCAATGGCAAACCACCTCCACTAGGACCTTGCCTAGTATGGCGGCGCGGGTCTCCCGCGTCGCTCCCCTACGCTCGGTAAACGGAGTATGGGACTCATCATCATCATCATCATGTATATGAACATATCACCAACTGAACACTCTCTTTATACATATATCGAGCGGGCCATTAAGATGGCAGCAGGATTTAGGGGCAGATAGACCTAGGCCTTGTTCCAGTGCCGCCCTCATACCTGTCACCACTCATATTGATTGAAAAGCAACATTGAATTTTCTTTATTGATTTCCCAGACCATATGTATATGAACATATCGCCAAACCAACATTTTCTTTATTCATATATCAAGCAGGCCAGGCAGAATGCGGCACGGAGTTAAGGGGCAGATAGTGCTAGACCAGGTTCCAGTGCCGCCCTCATACTCATCACCACTCACGTTGATTGTAAAGGAACATTGAACATTCTTTTTTTGATTTCCCAGACCATATGTATATGAACATATCACCAAACCAACATTATCTTTATACATATATCGAGCGGCCCAGGCAGATGGCGGCAAGGAGTTCAGGGGTAGATAGCTCTAGGCCTGGTTCCAGTGCTGCCCTCATACCTGCCATCTCGCACATTGATTGTAAAGGAACATTGAATTTTCTTTAGTAATTTCCCACACTATATGAATAAGAACATGTCAGCAAACCAAAATTCTCTTTTTACATTTATCGAGCAGTCCAGGCAGATGGCGGCAAGGAGTTCAGGGTTAGATAGTTCTAGGCCTGGTCTGAGTGCCTCCCTAATACCCAACACCACTCCCATTGATTGTAAAGGAACATGGAAGTTTTTACATTGATTTCTCAGGCCATATATATATATGAACGTATCACCAAACCAACATTTTATTTATATATATATCGAGCGGGCCTGGCAGATGGCGGCACGGAGTTAAGGGCAGATAGTGCTAGGCCTGGTTCGAGTTCTGCTCTCATACTCGTCACCACTCACATTGATTGTAGTGGAACATTGAATTTTGTTTATTGATTGCCCAAACCACATGTATATGAACATATAACAAAACCAACATTCTATTTTTACATATATCGAAGGGCCCAGGGAAATGGCGGCAAGTATTTCAGGGGCAGATAGTTCTAGGCCTGGTTCCAGAGCTGCCCTCATACCGGTCACCACTCACATTGATTGTAAAGAAACATTTAATTTTCCTTATTGATTTCCCAGACCATATGTATATGAACATATCACCAAACCAATATTTTCTTTATACATGTTTTGAGCGGGCCAGGCAGATGGCGGCAAGGATTTCCGGGACAGATAGTTCTAGGCCTGGTTCCAGTGCTGCCCTCATATGTGTCACCACTCACATCGATTGTAAAGGAAGATTGAATTTTCCTTATTGATTTCCCAGACCATATGTATATGAACATATCACCAAACCAACATTCTCGTTTTAGATATATCGTGCGGGCAAGGCAGATGTCGGCACGGAGTTAAGGGGCAGATAGTGCTAGGCCTGGATCCAGTGCCCCCCTCATACTCACCACCACTCACAACGATTGAAATGGAACATTGAATTTTTTTTATTGATTTCCCAGACCATATGTATATGAACATATCACCAAACCAACACTCTCTTTCTACATATATCGAGCGGGCCAGGCAGGTGGCGGCAAGGATTTCAGGGGCAGATAGTTCTAGGCCTCTTGCGATTGCCGCCACTCACATTGATTGTAAAGTAACATTGAATTTTTTTTATTGATTTCCCAGGCCGTATGTATATGAATATATTACCAAACCCACATTCTCTCAGCCTCGGTGAATACGTGCCGGGTAGCACGTCACACAGTACTCGTTTGCATTGATTGGTCCCATACAGAATCTCTCCATGCTGCCCATGTTTTCCTAACGTCACACTCGTCACGTACTTCACTTTTATTTCATAATCATTTCTGAGAGGTAAAGGAATTGCATGAAAACCTGCAGAGATAGTGGCGTCAAAATTAACATATATACTTGATGTGACTCATAAGCTGAACGAGTTATTCTCCGACGTTGTCTTAGATGTGCAAGTGCCAGTCAAAACACGCGGCGACGGCACGCTGCCGACCATTTCGCCAGTTAACACCGGTCTTGTTGTGTGTGTTTCGAGCTCAAGAGCATCTCCAAGCAGGAAATGGTCAACAGCAATATTCAGACGGTTTCGTACTGCTCAGTTGCTACACTAAAATGGTATGTTTCTTTTCCAGAACTGGAAAAACACGACCGTGACAGGATTCGAACCTTCAATCTTCGCATCCGAAGTTCGACGCCTTATCCAGATTTTTTTTTTTAGCTCTCATTTTGTGTGCTTTTCTCCGTTGTATCTGCTCGGGGCTGACGTTGTAAGACATCCGATGAAGTTCATTGATGACTGATTAACTCAGTTTTTTTATGACAGAGGGTACGTAACCCTCTGACCGAACACGCTGAGTTACCGTGCAGGCAAAAATATCGTATTGTTCGTTTCATCTGCTCGTTGTGCACGTCGTAAGACGTCCATTTCAGTTCGTCGTTGATCCATTAACTCAGTTTTATTTTTTTATTTTTATTATTATTTTTTTTTTTTATTGCAGAGGGCAGCTAACACTGTGTCCGGACACGCTGAGCTACCGTGCTGTCGAGACCATTTCGCTAGTTAACACCGGTCTTGTTGTGTGTGTTTCAAGCTCAAGAGCATCTCCAAGCAGGAAATGGTCAACAGCAACATTCAGACGGTTTCGTACTGCTCAATTGCTACACTAAAACGATATGTTTCTTTTTCAGAACTGGAAAAACACGACCGTGACAGGATTCGAACCTTCAAGTCCGACGCCTTATCCATTTTATTTTTTTATTTATTTTTATTTTTATTTATATTTATTTATTTATTTGATGGAGCAGGGAGGGGGCTGGCGGAGGCAAGGTGGGCAGGGGTCGCGACCCAAGGCCTGTCCACGATGCCTGCCCCCTCCCATCCTGGGGATGTGATGTGGTACAAAGGATACAGTTGGTGTATTATTGTGATTTTTTTATTTATTCATTTATTTATTTTTATTTTTTTTAACAGTGAGGAACAGAAAACTAGTAAGTGCACTCCTTGCGTCGAGTTGGGGACGCACGTAACTAAAACCATGCTAATAGTTGTAGAAAAAGGCATAAATAAAGAGAGCAAAGTGCGGGGCTAAGGAAACCATGAAACAAAACTGAAGGGTGGAATCCATACCACAATTAACCAGTGCTACATCTTGCACCGGATGGGATAACTAAAACTGCGAAGACCTTTTCGCACCGGGGACAAAAAGAGGAAACGGGACAAATACTGCTACAGAGTGTGAGGGTTCACAACGAAACTCTCCATCTGCTGTATCATCCACGTATGACTTCTCGTAATGATGAAAGTAGATCCCACGTTGTACCGTGTAGTGTTCTATTATCGTATTGTAATTTTAGCTTCTCTTATCCGTGACGTTCCAGCTACGTGGAGGGTCGTGGAACGCACTCCACAAAAAATTGGAAAAATATTGTCGCTACTTTGGGTTACGGAGGATCTTGCAATGTCGTTCCTGCAAATAGTTCCGAAAGTCTAAAGTGTCCTTAGTGCCGTCTTGAAACAAATAATGCACTGCATGTCCACGAAACCACGTCATTGCATTAGTTTTAGTCCGTGGGTAATACGTTTCATCCGGGTATAAGGTAGTCTTAGGGGCGATATGATTTGGCGTTACCGGAAGGAAGTATGCTGACATTTGCCTCACTAAGTGCCACACTGCTGTGGACTAGCCACAGCTAAGACGGTGTTCATCGTTGTCTTGAACGCCACAGCTCGTGCACGTGGGTGAGTCTACCATGTGGATCGCATGTAGCCTTGATCTGGTCACCTGCTTACCGTTGACAGTGATATACCACATCGCCGTGACGTCAGTGTCTAGTGTTACGTGGTGAATTGTCCTCCACACTACCCTCCAGTTGACGTTCGGGTGCTTCCTCTCCACTACGTTGTCGGGTCGTCCACGTTGCAGGACCCTACAAACCGTCTTTGCCGACGCCAGTTGAGTCGCTGGTAAGGCAAGTCGAAAGTAACTGAGTTCGAGGTAAAAGACACCGATGTATAAGAGCGAAGAGGGGACGTGGTGTATCGGCACAGGCGGCAACAGGGAGGGCGGTGCTAGTTCTTCTATTGACAAACTGGTCAGACTGTCCGGACGGCGGTGCCATAGTTTGACTAATGTGCTCACAAATAGGGCAACCGCTCTGTCATAAACGTGATAAAGGCCAAGCCCTCCCCGATCCGGGGGAAGGGTGAGAGTCTCACATTTGATCTTGAAAAGCATTCTAGAACTCACGAAGGACCCAAAAGCCGCAAGTATACGGCGAGCTAACACCACCGGTATAGGTAATATCTGGGTGTAGTGCGGAATGTGTGACGCTAAATGTGTGTTGACATACTGAGACCGTTGGACGATATCCAGGTCTCGTAGGTGGTTGTTGGCAATTGCAGTCCGAACATTTCGTAAAAGCCGTCGAAAGTTGTGAGCAGCAGTCCGTCGTATATCGTCTGTAAAATCAATGCCTAGACATTTCAAACTATCACTGAGCTGTAAGGGGGTGACACTGTTCTCAGACAATCCGACCCCGATGTTCATCGCCACCGATTTTGCGACGTTGATACGACTACCAGTGGCCATGCCATATTTCGCTATCCAAGTTAGTGCGCTAGCGGTGTCGTCACCGTTGCGGATGACAATCAGCAGGTAGTCAGTGTACGCTTTACATCGGAAAGTGTGGCCTCGTAACGTCATACCCGTTAGTCGTTGGCGCAGGCCGCAGAGGAGAGGTTCCATGGCCACAGCGTAAAGTAAAGTGGACAGAGGGCAGCCTTGGCGTATCGATCGAGAAATTGTGAGGGGCTGCGAAGGTCGGCCGTTGACGATCACCTTGGACGTCGCGCCACGGAGTAGTCGCATGACGACAGTGACGAATGGCTGTGGGTACCGCATATGTTGGAGGACCGCTTCCAAATTGTTGTGGTCCACTCGGTCGAAAGCTTGACTAAAATCGATGGCCGCCAGTGCACCCTTCAGACGACATGCCCTCGCCAGTGAGATCAAGTCACGATATTCGCTGAGTGCTGTTTCAATATTATTGTCGCCTCCCAATGACGTCTGATCGGGTGAGATAACATTGCGTAGGGTCTGGCGTATCCGCGCCGCCAACAGTCGAGAAAAGATCTTAAAGTCGCAGTTCAATAGCGTCAACGGGCGGTAGTCCTGCAGTCGTCAGCCACCAGACGGTTTGTGAATAGGAATAATCATCCCTTCCACAAGGGCCGCAGGGAGCGGCACGTCCGGGGATAGTAGTTCGCGACAGATGTCCGTCCATCGGGAGGCTAATAAATATTGAAAAGTCCGGTAAAATTCCAAGGGGAGGCCATCAGGACCCGGAGACTTGTTGACAGCTCCTTTTCTAATGGCGTTGATCACTTCTTCTTCTGTAATTTCTTCCATCAAGGCCGCTTTTATTACCGGGGTGACGGTGCCGTAAATCGTCTGAGAGACGTCCTCCAGTGCTGTCGGATCACGGGTCTGAGCGGAATAGAGCTGGGCATAATGATTGTAGAACGCTGTGTTTATGTCTTGTTGCGTGGTGAGGCGATGACCGTCCTCCGTATCGATGAAGCGTATCAGCGCTCGTTGGCGTCGTTTACGTTCACGAAGGACGTGGAACATTGACGGGCGTTCGCTAGGTATCCGATCCTGCGTCCTCGAGCGGATGACTACCCCCTCTAGGTGGCGTCGCATATGAGCGAGGATCTGAGCCTTGGCACGGTGGACCGCCGTTTGTCGTTCCGGAGACGGCGCCATAGCATCGCAGGTGCGCAAGACCCGGAAGTAAAAGTCGAGTGTATGTCTTCGCCAAGTAGCATGGTCGCGACCGTAGATTATCAACGTTCGCCTCAGTGCCGGTTTGGCGCAGTCCAACCTCCAGCGGATCGTTGTGGGATACGCACGGAGGCGATTTTCACACGAATGCCACGTATCCTCAACGGCTTGGCGGCAATCCGGGTACGACAGGTGAGCGATTTTTAATTTCCACGGGCTGCGGCTTCTCCACATTTGTCGCCGCCGCAGGGTGACGGCACGAATGTAAACTGAGTGGTCCGAGAATGCTGCAGGCCACAGTTCCACATCCTGTGTTCCAGCGGCGAGAGAGCGTAAGACATAAATCCTGTCGATACGACTGGAAGAGTGACTCGTGAAGTGCGTGAATCCCGGTCGGTGGCCGTGAAGATGTTCCCAAGTGTCCACCATCTGCAGGTCTCGAATTAGCGTCTCGAGTTCCGGGCACGGATTATGACGTGGTAGTTGGTCTCTGGGCGCCAGTACGCAATTGTAGTCACCTCCAAACAACAGACGGTCGTGGGGGCCTTGGAAGAGCGGGGCGACGTCTTCCGCAAAGAATCGTGAACGTTCGCGACGTTTGTCCGTCCCGGAAGGTGCGTAGATATTGATAAGGCGGACACCCAGTACTGTGAGTGCCATTCCTCTTGCCCCAGGCAGAAACATCATATCGTCCGCCACTATCCCTTCCCGAAGAAGTACAGCGACACCGCTGCATGTTGGGGAAGCTGGAGAGACGCAAGCATCGTAACCGTACATGCCTGGAAAGTCGTTGACGTACACTTCCTGGAGGAGGGCTATGTCGATGGAAGCAGAGTTCAACATATCCTGAAGCAAGGATAACTTAGCGCGCGTCCGTATAGTGTTGATGTTTATAGTTGCAATGTGATAAGTTTGAGGTCTATCCACAGCATCCGTGTTGGCCATCAGTACCCCTGTAAGGCTGTCTCGTCACTCTAACTGATGGCGGGAAAGGGTCAGCACTGGTGGGATAAATTTCCCCCCGTGTCGTCCGACACGATGGGCAAGGAGTGTGCCTCACAGTCGTCTGTCCAGTCGCCATGAAATACCATCGGCTGTTGGTGGCTGTTAGTGGCTGCTGCGGCACTCGGCGCTGACTCCATCGGCTCTTCTGGCTGGGAATCGGCAGCGGCTGCCTGCTTGTTATCCTGCTGTTCTGTGGGGTCGGAGGGGCTGAAGCCGTCACCACGGCGATCTGTTGAGTTTGAAGTTACAGCGGCCTCTGTACCGCCGGTACCGTCGTCGGAATTTCCACTGTCCATGTCAGACGATCGCTGCAAACACTCCTCCGATGGAGCACGCCGCCGTCTCTTGTGTTTTCGCGGGGAACGCTGTTTACGGTCGTGTGCTTCAGTATCTGAATGTGGGTGGATTTCTTCAGCTGCTCCGGTGTCTGGAAGAAAAGCCGCTGTCGGCACAACCCGTGGGTCAATGTCCATCCTGGCATCCACGCCTTCTTGCAAGGTCGGTCGGCGATTATCTTCAGGTGGGGGTGCCGTTGTAGAGACCGGATCCTGTACTGTAGAAGCCATTATGTTCTCGCCGTCGGGGGCGGCTATCGGACTAATGTCGTCAGTATCGGTAAAGGTTGCTGCCCGTGTAACTTCGGCGTAATTGAGAGGAAGGGTCGTCACCGTAGAAGGAGTCATAGATTCACCTGTCGGGATTTGAGTAAGCCGTCGTCGGGGACAATCCGAACGGACGTGCCCTACTTGGCCACAACCAGAGCAAGTGCGTGGCTGACCGTCATACATAATGATCGCCCTACATCCGCCGATGACAAGATAGGACGGAACATGTTTGGTCAATTCAATTTTAATCTGTCGTACCGCGTTCTTAACGGGGTACGTTGTAAAGGTGGTCCATTCTTCTGCCATATGGCTGATCACTCCGCCGTAGGGCTGGAAAGCCGCGCCGACTACGTCCGGTGGTACTTCAAAAGGGAGTTCGAAGACGCGTATCGTACGTAGGCCAAGCCCCGCGTGATCGATAGAGACCGCCCCAATATGGCCATCAGAATGTTTGAATTTAAGACCGTTCGCATGTGCGCTCACGATTCTGTTGCACACCTCGTCATTTACTAGCTTGACGTAGACAACACTGCTCGTGATAGAGAGATGGATACCAATTATGTCTCGCGGGAAAATTTTAACGTCGTCACGTAAGAAACGTTCCACTTCAAAAGCTCGCGGTCGTGCATGATCGGGTTGAAAACTGATCTTGATGGTGGTTTGTCTGTATGAATGTGCCATGGTGCGTCGGTAGTGATGGACTCCAAACAGGCGACAACGCAGTAGTAAACAACTACGAGCACTCGCGACCACGCGGACGGGACGTAAACAAGACGTCCTCGCCGCAGCGCTGCGGAAAGCAGACTGACCATTAGGCCACACGGTCACTGACTTATATACGACTCATCTCGAAACGCTCACACCCCAGAGGAATTGTGTTTTCGTTCTACACAGACGCTGCCCCTTGCTGTTTCCCACCCTTTCGTCACATTCAACCTCTTACGAGACCGACCAAATATAGACTGGGAAACAAAACCACACACTTTGTGCATTCGCAATCGAAGACAGGGCGTCTCTCGCCGCATTTGCTACGATGGCCATTTGCTACTTCTGCAGAAGCGGCGGCGACGACGGCCGCGAGAGGCTCTGAGATATGTGAAAAATACATCTATAAGATATAATTCAGACTGCCTCGTCCCACCTTATGCTGTACCACTTTGGCAAATGCTTTATCTGCGCTATTCCCCTTAATCACATCTGAAAGTAATTCTTATATAACGCCTGTCGCTAATTGTTCGTCATCCCAGATACTGTTTGCTATACGGTCACGACGCGCAACTGATTTCGAAAATTCGTCGGCCTCCTGTGAGGATCGAACTCACGACCCCTGGTTTACTAGACCAGTACTCTGGCACTGAGCTAAAGAGGCGCGGCCTAGCTGTTCTTTTGCGTACTTCGTTCTTACGGTCGTCTGGATCATCAGTCTTCAGCTGACAACACTTCATATCACCGACTAATATTTGCAGCTTTGGCGACCTATTACTGCTTGGCTACACATGTGACACGTAACCGATGTGCTCTCCAAACAACAACACTTGCATTTCAGAACATGTCTTTCACACATGACTACAAAATCACCTTCACTTTCAAATACAGTTTCCTTGCGACTGACAGAGACGTAGGCAAAGTTTAAAGTTGCTATTTCCATTACATAACGTTAATCAGAAAAACGGTAAT
Organism: Schistocerca gregaria; assembly: GCF_023897955.1. Taxonomy (NCBI): domain Eukaryota; kingdom Metazoa; phylum Arthropoda; class Insecta; order Orthoptera; family Acrididae; genus Schistocerca; species Schistocerca gregaria. Next base: position 649,379 of record NW_026061777.1, on the reverse strand, counting down.
TTACATCTGCAGCGGAACAAAATTCCGTTCCGCCCAGCGTGGGGCTCGAACCCACGACCCTGAGATTAAGAGTATCATGCTCAAGCGACTGAGCTAGCCGGGCTGCCTTTTAAATTTTTTTTTAATTTTTTAATTGTTTATTTTTTTATGCATCTCAGCGCTAGGCAGTCGGCGGCAAGGCGGGCAGGCGTCGCATCCTGAGGCCTGGCCACGATGTCACTGCCATACCTCGCACTCATTCGCATGGTTTTGTGATTTTATGTTATGGCTATTTGTGTATTATTCATTTTTGTATTAATTTTTAAAGTGGTATCATGTGCGCCAGTGTTTTTATACATATAAACAGAATGTTAAAATAAATCCATGTCTGGTCTTAGGATTACGCAGCACACTATGAAATCCAGCACAGCAGATACTCTAAGTTGGTCTTCGCGTACAAATAATTTTCCCAGTTTCCATGTCGTTTATTGGTATGGTGAATTCTGTTGCCAGATGGTTGATTGTGGATTCCTGCTTCTCAAAACCTTGAGCATGCTATGCGTTTGAAGATGCGCGCTGGTAACGTGGGGGCACCATAGAGCAGGGACATGCCAAACAACCATTTCCCGTATTATAAGTCCTCTTGATAGGAATAATAGAAGCTGCAGAAAACTTCTGGTTCTTACTAAATCTTTGTGCAGCTTTGATGAAAGATAATGCGAAATGAAAGTAAACAAATGAGGATCCTCTTCAGGGTGTCGCACTGCGGAACCAAAAGTAAAGTGCTTTCATTGCAAAACGAAAAGGAACACCAAAATACAATTAAATGTTCGAGGCCGAGTGCACGATGTACTCTGTACCGTCTATTGATCCATGATGCAAATCACCCACATCTGACGGTGCGGAGCAGACCAATCCATGGAAACAATAACAATAATAACAAAGTAGTGAAAAAAAAAGAAAAACTCCGCCCAATGGATTTAGAAACTTAAATTCTTCCATCACTTAAAGCAATAGTGAGAAAATATTGGAACTGGTCTTTATACTGTCGCAATTTCTTAATCGCATAGTACTCTTCGATGAGGTACATCTGATAATCGTGTAGCGTTGCCGTTGTATGGACGAGCATGTAATAGACGAACTGGCCCATGAGCCAGACATAACTATTATTCTTAGATTGAGGATAAAGCTGCCAGTCCGGTCGGAGCGCGTCTTGAAGTTGAATGGAAGTATCCGACGTCCTATTAATGACAGCGAGTTTCTTTCGTGTCCACTGCCATATCTGTGTTTGATCCCTGCAGTGGAAGAGATGCGGCAGGGTTTCCACTAGGTTACACTTGGCACAAAACGGGGTGGGCCGCAGCTTGATTTTGTGCAATTTCTCTCCAGTGGGAATCACCTTATTGACAGCGTCATACCAAACAGATCGAACTCTGGAACGAAGGAACGGATAACTAATGTTCTTCCATATATTTCTATAGTTTATGCCTAAATGTTTCTTCTCAATTGGGTTATTCAGCTGCCGTTTAGTAAGAGCACGATAGATCTCCGCCGTGTGGAACGGATGCGGGTTATCCTGAACATAGCTGAGCTCCACATAATATCGCCAGACATAGCTGAGCTCGGGATGAATGTGTCCCACATACGTTGGCGCAGACAACTCCTTTGGACGTAAGGTCTTGAAAAGCTGTTCCGTAAGGCTATTTTGGTTACTGTGTAGTATGCGGGAAGTACGAGTTAAAAAAGTAGCCACACATTGGGATTCAAGGTCTTTGACGCCTAAGCCACCTCGGGAACGAAGTAACGAGGTAGCTTTAAAGGAAACTTTAAAGATGTTCCCTCTCCAGACATACCAGCAAGCAAGTGCTAAAAATTTTTTCGCAATGGCTGTTGGGATTGGTAAAACAGCGGCAGTATGATAGAGCTTACTGAAAACGTAACTATTAATAAACTGTGCCCTCTGCATCCGGTCTAAAGACCGCATGTTATGTTCTTTGATCACCGCACGTAAGATGGTAAGCTTGCGTTCCCAATTCGCGTTGAGCATTGCCTGGGGATGTGGTGATATAACCAGGCCTAAATGCCACAGATGTTCGGTCTTCTCCAACCAAGAAATATCGATGGAGTTCGGATTACGACCCAACGGCATGATTTTGGACTTTCGCTCATTAAGTCTGGCACCACAAGCGACAGAGTACTGATGGACAATCCGACGAACTGACCCCAGCTCTTCGGTGGTAGTAATAATCACACTGATATCGGCGGCATAGGCGTGGCAGACCGTTTTGTTGTTTAACGTTTGCAACCCATGTAAAGTTATGTAAAACTTTTTAAGAAGTGGCTCTATAGCAATCGAGAATAAAGTCATGGAAAGGGGGCACCCTTGTCGTACTGCTTGTCGTATAGGCACAGGGGCGGTTAACTGGCCGTTAACCTTCACGCGTGAAGACGTTCCGCAGATACATTTCTTAATAAGCTGTCGAAAACGCTGACTGAATCCCATTTTACTCATTGTGCGCAATAAAAATCCGTGATTAATTCTGTCAAACGCCTTATCGAAGTCGAGAAACAGTAACGCCAAATCAGTGTTGGTAATCCAAGTTAAATAAGCCAGGTCACGATATTCACACAGGGCATTTAACATAGATCGACCACTGACTGCACTCGTCTGATAAGGGCCAAGTACTTTGCCAAGAAGCACTTTAAGCCTGTTGCTTATAATCCTAGTCAAGATCTTGAAATCGGAGTTAAGCAACGTAATGGGCCGAAAATCATTTAACATAGTCGGATTTGATGTTTTAGGAACCAGGACAACCATTCCTTGCGTGAACTGCGGGGGGAAGGCAGCATGCGAGAGCAATTCATTGTACATTTGGGTCAATTCGTCGCCGATCACATCCCAATACCGTGAATAAAATTCGACCGGTAAGCCGTCTAAGCCGGCAGCTTTGTTCTTGGCAGCGCACGCAATAATGGACTTAACTTCAGAGTAGGTGACATTGGCCAAGAGATCAGCGTTATCATCCTGATCCACTGTGGAGGCGATGTCGGTTAAAAATCATCCCCCGCCGATAGATCGGTATCTGACTCGGAATAATGTTCTCGAAAATAATTGAAGACATACGCCTTGATAGCACCCTGCTCATTGTACAGATGCCCCCCAGCATCCGTAAGATGAGCAATAAGTTTTTGTTTACCACGTTTCTTTTCCCGTATGATATGGAATAACGATGTGGACTCGTGGGAAACGTCATCAGAAGAGCGCGATCGTACCCGATTACCAACAAGTGCTTCACGAACTAAAGCTGTAAGTTTTGCTTTGATACGCTTGATGCGGATCAGGTTGTCGGACAATGCGGAGGGATCGCTGTACAGCTGGCGTAAACCGAGGAAATAAAATTCTAGAGACTGTTTCCTCCAATAAGCCCTGGTCCTGGCAAACTGGCAAAGACATTTCTGAATCCGCGGCTTAACAAAATCCGTCCACCAAAGAATGCGCTCCCTATACCGAGCTTGCCTCTGGAGGCACTGCTGCCACGTGGCAACGAGGCAACGCCTTAAGTCCGCTTCTTCTAGCAGAGAGACATTCAGCTGCCACGTGCCGCGTCCCAAAAATGTCTTCTGTCGCAAATGCCGTAACGTTATGTGGTATGCGGAGTGGTCACTAAAACTGAGCGGCCATAGTTCACAATCACGAATGGTATTTAAAAGATCTTGAGAAACATAAAACCTATCCAGACGGCTGGAAGAAGCAGCGCTCACATAGGTATATCCCATCGTGTGTGGTCGAAGGTGACACCAACTATCTTTTAAATGCAGTCCATCTGTTAACATTAGTAGCTCGGGACAAAAATTAAAATTCGGACGTTGATCTGCTTTTCGCAAAACGCAGTTAAAATCCCCACCCAGGATGATCTTCAGACGAATGTTTGTTAATAATGGCACAACTTCAGCCCTAAAAAAATCACTTCTGTCCCGTCTGCCAGCGGACCCTGTCGGGGCGCACACGTTCAGGAGAAGCAAATCCTCTAATTGGACGGCAATGCCGTGTCCCGTTTCTAAGATCGCTGTAGGTTGGTAAGCGATGCCAGCTTTGAATAAAATCGCAGTTCCCGTCTCAGTGCCTAGATTTAATATGGCATCATACCCAGGTATTTCTCTAACCTTGGGTGACACAACTTCTTGGAAGAAAACTATATCGATATCTGCTGCATGTAGAGAGTCGGTCAAACATTTAAGTTTGACATCGGATGCGATCCGATTTAAATTAACTTTGGCAAGTGTGTAATCTTGCATGGTGGGGATAGGAAGGGTCCGTTTTATTCACTGTCGTCGGCCCAAGACTTTTCGGATGGCGTATGCTGATGGCCAGTATCCATCAGCTCAGGACTCGGACGGTCGACATGCATGTCCATATCGGCCTCCCCCACGTGGCGGGCGACGGAACCCATTTCATCTGTGCTGCCGCGGTCACTGCCGTCTTTTCGGATCTGCTTTATGGTGCGCTGCAGTTTCTTTTCCAGTGCGTATCTCCTCCTCACTCTGCTTCCGTGCCGCCCGCTTAGATTTCCCCGTTCTTTGGGGAGGTGCGTCGGCGTCAGAAACGGTTTTGGTATCCGTCAAGAGGCTGTGCGTAGAGCCTTCCTCAGATTGGTCACTGCCGGGAGGGAGGGGTGTGTGGGGCGCAACGTCAGGGGTGCAAGAAATGCGCGACCTGTCGCCACCATCCGACAACTGTTTCAGCTCAGCGTACATGGTTGGAGTAATGACGGGAGTCGGTCCTGCATGGTCGGCACGACGGCCGACAGTCGTGGAAACCTGCAGGTGTGCAGCGTGGCTGTCGGCATCGGTGACATCACTACGAACGTGACATTGGGGGGTTGTCGCAGAGTTGTTGACAACAACTGCGCCGGCGTCTGGGGTCACCGCAGCCGGTTGGTGGAGCGTCGGGTGTGTCACAGGCGACTCCATCAGAGTCTGGGCGTAAGACAACCGATTGTCATCTTGCCCATCGAGAGGCGTAAGACGATGTTGCATTCTTCGTCGACCCGCCCGGACACGGGGACAAGCAGATTTTAAATGGTCGGTAGAACCACAAATTACGCAAGTTCTCGGTTGTCCTTCGTACATCACCACCGCTCGAAAACCCTGCACCAAAATGTTGGACGGGATGTGCTTCGTCAAATCAATTTTCGCATTCCTAAAGCCATTATCTACATTGAAATGTCTGTAACCCCTCCACTGCTCGGCATGAATTTGCAGGACATTACTGTAGGGAGACAAAGCTTGCCGAATTCTATCGAAGCTAACTTCGAAAGGCAGATTAAATATCCGGCCGTTTCGAAGCCCTAGGCCAGCATGACTAACAGACACTGCATATTTCGCCTTTAGAATTCACAAAATCCGCTGTGCCCTCCGTGAGGGTCATAATACGAACGCAAGGATCGTCACTAACAAATTTTACATACACAGCGTTCGCAAGAAAATCATATGAAAAGCCAAGAACTACTTCATCTCGCAGTCCTAAACGATCGTAAAACCAGTCAACGAGTTCATGAACCTGAGGTCAAGCATATCCATACGGAAATCCAAATCGTAGCGTGTAACGTCTCAACACATCTTCCATCACTTTCTTGAAGTACTACTTACAGTACCAACAGCTGCGGGCGACGCCAAGCTGCTGTTTCCCACCCATTCGTTACATTCAACCTCTTACGAGACTGACCAAATATAGACTGGGAACAAGACCACACATTTTGTGCATTCGGAATCGAAGGCGGGGCGTCCCTCGCCGCATTTGCTACGATGGTCATTTGATACTTCTGTAGAAGCAGCGGCGCCGCCGCCGCCGCCGACGACGACGACCGCGAGAGGCTCTGAGATATGTGAGAAATACATCTATAAAATATAATTCAGACTGCCTCGTCCCACATTATGCTGTACCGCTTTGGCAAATGCTTTATCTGCGCTATTCGCCTTAATCACATCTGAGAGTAATTCTTAATAAAACGCCTGTCGCTAATTGTTCGTCATCCCAGATACTGTTTGCTATACGGCCACGATGCACAACTGATTTCCAAAATTCGTCTGCCTCCTGTGAGGATCGAACTCACGACCCCTGGTTTACTAGACCAGCGCTCCGCCACTTTTATTTTTTTTATTTTTATTTTTTTACAGACTGTGTGTACTATATCCCTCTTGTTGTAAGCACTAGACAATCAGAACAGCTACAGGGCGGAGTAATTCACATCCTCAGCGGTAATTGCATTGTCACAAAGGCAGAGCAATTCCATAGGCGTCAGCTTCAAAAAGGTCGCATGCCGATACCCGGGTTCGAACTAGGGACCTTTAGATCTTCAGTCTAACGCTCTCCCAACTGAGCTTTTTTTTATCAACAACTAAAACACTCTTCTTTGCTTGTCTCTGATTGCTTCTGGAGAAGTATAGAAAAAAAAATAGCTCCGTTGCTAACACAAGAATTGTCCTCATTTTCCGGCGTACTGGAGTCTGCGAGTGGCGGGGGTGGGAACCAGGACGCGTCACAGAAGCAGTGGGGCCTCTTCGCGGCACCACTGGTGTCCTGCGGCCCGGGCCCACCCACTTACACTCACATGTCTCACCCTATACCCATTCTATTAAATGTTAATTTAAGCATATTGCCGAAAATGTTGCCATGATTAGGATATCCGCAGGTTTTTGCGAATTCGATGTCCATAAACAGCTTGAATTCTAAGTGATCGTCACCACCAAGTTTATTAAAAACATAGCTGGAATAGGTGCCCAGCAACCACATAACTACATTATTTTTCGACGGCGGATAAAATCGCACGTCGGGTCGAGACAACATAGTTGAAGGTATGTTGGTGGTTGTGGTCCTCGTAATGATGGCTAGTTTTTCTCTCAGCCAACTCCAATTTCGTGCACGTTCTCCGCAGGTATAACTGTGCATAACGGTATCCACCAGTTGACGGCTATGGCACAGAGTTGTATCACTGAGTCCGATTTTATGTAGCCTCTCACTTGTACTAATCACTTCATTGATTGCTTTGTACCATGCAGTTCGAGCGGCTGAAGTAAGGATCCTGGAACTGACATTACGCCACACTATATCCCAGTTGATGCCACTGCACTTCGTAACAATTGGATTTGGTCCTTCATGTTGTCGCCAGTATGCCAATATTGCTGTAGCTGCTAAATGTCGAGAATTTAAGCTCTTGACTGATGTAGCTGCATGCAAGGAAATAGTCGCGGATGTATTTGAGCTTGTAACTGATGGTCTGAATGTTCAGCGGGGGGTCAAGGCTTTGCGGCCTGACAGCATAGAATAATTGCGCCGTAATGCCCGAAGGGCAGTTGGTAAGGATAGAGACCGTCCTTGTGACATAGAGAGCCGCTGCCTTTTTCTTGATGTCGACTAAGCCCATCCCTCCGTTCAGGGGGTGGAGTGTAGCAGTTTTGGCAGATACACGAAAAATTTCCACGCGCTAAATAAAATTTGTTATCGTCGACATAGTATTTCTAGCAATGACAGCAGGGAGCGGCAGGAGCTGCGCCATGTAGTAGGCTTTTGATAAGATACAGGCATTGATAAGTTGAATGCGATCAAATTGGTTGAGGCTGCGATGGTAATTATCAATTAGGGCTCCATTTATTTTACGTGCTACATCTCGCCAGTTTGCCGCTATCATCTGTAGAGAGGACGCCATCAACATGATCCCCAGAGCCTTGTGTTCTCTGACTTGTTTAGCATAATCAACACGAAAATGCTGGAGGCCACAGGGGTTCAGAAATTTGCTTTTGTGTTCATTTAACTGCGCTCCTGACACCAGACAGTATTTCCGAAGTTCAGCCTCTAATACGGTGACATCATCGACATCGCGAATCACTACACCCACATTGTCGGCATAAGCTCCGATTACACTTTTTACCCCAGAAATTGTAATCCCAGTGAGTTTCGTCTGCAACTGTTGTAACAGAGGTTCAAGGAAAAGTACAAAAGCAACATAGACAGAGGGATCCCTTGTGGAACCCCTCGGTTGATTGGTATTGGTCGCGTCAGTCGTGAGTTGACAGAAAGTTTTGCAGTGATTCCCATGGCCGCGTTTTTAATCATGTCAATCGTGTTCCGAGAGTAGCCCAATCTTTGCATAGTCTCGAGAAGGTAAGCATGATTTACGAGATAAAAAGCTTTAAAAAATCAAGAAAGATCAGCCCACATTTCATGTTACTAGCGTTCGTTAACGCAATGACGTCGCGGTAAAAAGCAGCCGTTTGCAGAATTGTTCTCCTGAAGGCGCATGTCTGCTGTTGGCCAATGATTTTAGCAGTGAGTGGCGTGAGTCTCATGTTAATTGCGCGAGCCACGATCTTATAATCCGAGTTTAACTACGATATTGGCCGGAAATTGGTGATAGTTTTAGTACCTCTGTTTTTAGGGAGAAGCACAATTTTACATTCCTTAAAGAAGGGTGGGACAGACGTTCCTTGCAAGACTTCGTTCACGACGTGAGTGATTTTGTCCCCGATGATGTGCCAATATTGCTTGTAAAATTCAATTGGTAAGCCATCAGGGTCCGGCGATTTCCCAATCGGCGAACTGCAGACAACCCCCACAACATCTTTATTACTGAAGGCCAACGAGATAGAGTCATTGTCTTCCCTAGTTACGGTAGATGAAATGGCACTAAACAGTCCATCATAGCAGTCATCGTGTAGAGTCACTGATGCGTAGGTTTTGACAAAATAGTTGTGCAGTGCTGTGACAATCTCTCGTTATGTGTCAACCGTTGTTCCATCCTCGAGTTTCAGGGCGTCAATAAAAGTCCGCCTCCTGTTCCTTGTATGTTTGAGGAGGTGGTACAGAGCCGCTGCTTCATCATCTCTGACCGACGTCACTTTAGATTTTATCTTAAGGCCGTCCAGTTTCATCCTCTTCAGATTGATTAATTTTGCCTTTATTTTCCGAATGTCGTCAATTCTGGTGGCCGTCGCGTCTGCACGATCGTACAGGTCCCGTAAGATTGTGTAATAAAATTCCATCGTCTTTTTGATTTCCGCCGCCCTTTCAATTCCGAATGACATGATAACTTTTCGCAGTTTCGGCTTTGCCTGCAGAGTCCACCACTCTATAGTGCTGCGAAACTTGTGAGTAGCGCGCAAGCACTGCTCCCAAGCACGACGCACCCCCTCCTCCAGCAAAACATCCGATAACAAAGACACATTCAGGTTCCATTGATCTTTATACCATCGCGTGGGTTGGGGAAGTAATTTCAAGCACGCGATGACACCACTGTGATAGGAGAAACTGGAGGGGATCGTCTCTACTTTTAATAAATCATTCTCGATAACATCGGAAACATAAATCCGGTCGATTCTGCTGCAGGAATATGCGACGATGTGAGTGAAGCGTACCAATGTCGGGTACCTAATTTCCCACGCATCTTTAAGTTTGAGGTCGGTCACGAGGCGCTTTAATTCAGACGAATAATTAAAAGTTGGGGACTGATATTTCCTGGATAAGACACAATTAAAATCACCACCAATGATAATGTGTCGGGGATTTTTCCGAAAGAAAAAAAGTAGCTCGTTCCGCTCTATAGGTATTGCCAGAAGGTGCGTACAAGTTGATGATGGTGACGCCGAAAACAGTGATCCCGATCCTTCTACCCGATTCCAATTTGTCGATCTGAGTAACTGGAATCCCTTCTCTAATTAAGACTGTGGTGCCCACGGTCGTTTCCAGGGAAAAATTTGCAATGCCGACAAACCCAGGAAGAGTAAATTGTGGCATCGACACCTCCTGCAAAAGTGGTATATCAGTACCGGGCTCATATAGATATTGTTTTAATGCATGCAGTTTCACTTCTGATCAAATTTTATTAATATTGAGGGTCGTGATCGTATAGGCCTGTGACATAATAACAGGACGTCTGAGAGAAGGAGGGATCAACTGCCGTTAATTGCCCACATCTCCATGCCATTCCATGTGAGTAGCGGCCGCGCAATTCCTGTCTGGAGCGTCACTGAGTTGATCTCTTGCATCTTTGTTTTTACTCTTTTTCCGGACAGCATTAACATTTGGTGGTACTTGGATCCTGTGACGGACACTCTGCAGCACCGCTGCAGTCGGATGTGTGGGAGGGTCTTGGGTGATGTCAATCGTCTCTCCCGACACATCTTGCGCCGGGAGCGCATGCGCCGAAACCGCTGGCGAGCGATCAGCTGAGCCACCACTTTCACTATCAGCTTGTTTGGCAACACTCGCTGCCCGAAGTTGTTTGTTGTCACTGACAGTCCCAGGCTGCTGTGTTTGTATACCGTCGCGGAGTTGATGACATTCATGTTGTTCTGAGGCTAGGGTCGGAGCAGTTGCCACGTGTTGTGTACCGTCCGCTCCCGGAGACATTGTTTGTATACCATAACGGCGAGCCGCGATGTGAGTACTTCCAGTAGATACGTGAGCCATATCTACTTGTTGACTTTCCTGAGTGTGCTGTTGCGGAAGTTCTGAGACATGAGCCTGTGGTAACTGAACGGCGTCGACGGAAGTATCGACGCTTGAAATTGCGGTAGAAGAATCGTCCACAATCGCTGCACCGGTTATAACTTTAGTACCCGAAGCGATCCCCCGTACGACCGATTCCGCGGTCTCGTGCGCACTGAAGGTTTTATCATCAGAGTCACGGCTGTCACAAGTTCAACGCCTCTTATTAGTCGTGGCATCGACCTTCGCGGGTGGCTTAGCACCATTGTCTCTCCTTACCAGAGCTGGAAACTCTTCAGGGCGAAATTCTTTTAGCTCTTCCGAAGGTACGGCAGAACTAGGGACCTCACCCTCTACGATAGGGTTATCCGAAACTACATCAGCCAACGTAAGACTTTTACGCTTCTGTAGCGAATTTTTTAGCACAAACATTCGCCTGGTACAGTCATGACGCAGGTGACCACTCTCATTACATATATGGCATGTGGGAGTTTGGCCACTGTAAGTAACATGAGCCCTATAGTCACAAACGGTAACATGCGAGGGTATATTCTGCTTTATATGCATTTCTACTGATCGGACGCCACTGTAACATTGTAACCTGTGCTGGTTTGACCACCGTTCGTTACGAATCTGCTTGATATCCCCGAATTTGGACAGAACTTCCTTCAGATAACAATCTTCTACTTCAAGGGGTAGGTTAAAGATACGCACATTGGTATACTCCACATCGGCATTGGAAATGAGCACAGTACTTACAGACTCGTCCCGGTGTCGAAAAACAGCTCTCCCTCCGTGTTTCGTCAGAATCTCTTCCAGTAATACAGGATTCAGCAATTTTACAAATAAGCAATATTCCTCGGTATCATAATACGCCGTGTGCACTTGATCAGAGGTAATTCCAATGACATCCACAACCCAATCTGGTATTTCCAAGGCACTAGGCTGCACAGAACGGGTAGACTTGTCAAATTCAAATCAGAGTGTACACTTTCTCGGAAATAACCTGGACATTGCAAAACGATAACTAGCAAAGGAACCGCTAGAAGAACACAAGAATGAAAATCAAACTCAAGAACAATATACACTAAATAAAAACACTTCACGGTAAAGAGAAAACTTAAGTTGTTATCACGACTTGTAAACACGTGGCGGAGTGGAGCACTTTACACGTCCGATCAGCACGGTGTCACAGGCGCGACTTCCACTGAGCTAAAGAGGCACGGCCTAGCGGTTCTTTTGAGTACTTCGTCCTTACGGTCGTCTCGATCATCAGTCTTCAGCTGACAACACTTCATATCACCGACTTATATTTGCAGCTTTGGCGAACCATTACTGCTTGGCTACACATCTGACACGTAACCGATGTACTCTCTAACCAACACCACTTGCATTTCAGAAAATGTCTTTCTCACATGTCTACAAAATCGCCTTCACCTTCAAATACAGTTTCCTTGCGACTGACGGAGACCTAGGCAAAGTTTAAAGTTGCTATTTCCATTACATAACGTTCATCAGAAAAACGGTTATTATCATCTGTAGCGGAACAAAATTCCGGTTCGCCCAGTGTGGGGCTCGAACCCACGATCCTGAAATTAAGAGTCTCATGCTCTAGCGACTGAGCTAGCCGGGCTGCCTCGGTAAATATGTGCCGGGCAGCACGTCACACAGTACTCGTATGGGTTGGGTGGTCCCATGCAGAATCTCTCCATGTTGCCTAATGTTTTCTTAACGTCACACTCGTCACGTACTTCACTTTTATTTCATAATCATTTCTGAGAGGTAAAGGAATTGAATGAAAACCTGCAGAGTTAGTGGCGTCAAAATTAACACACATACTTGATGTGGCTCATAAGCCGAACGAGTTACTTTCCGACGTTGTCTTAGATGTGCAAGTGCCAGTCAAAACTCGCGGCGACGGAACTCTGCCGACCATTTCGTTAGTTAACACCGGTCTTGTTGTGTGTGTTTCAAGCTCAAGAGCATCTCCAAGCAGGAAATGGTCAACAGAAACATTCAGACGGTTTTTGTACAGCACAATTGCTACACTAAAACGGTATGTTTCTTTTTCAGAACTGGAAAAAAACGACCGTGACAGGATTTGAACCTGCAATCTTTGGATCCGAAGACCGCCGCCTTATCCATTTTTTTTATTATTATTATTTTTCTTCTGCTTACGAAATGAAGCTTGAAAATCTTGCCAATCGAATCCTTCAGTGTGGTTGTAACTTGGGAGTCGGTCAACATGATATATTATTCGCCTTATAGATGGTCCGCCTTTTTGCAGTGAATATCTGCTGAACTTTCAGTAACATGAAATTCAATCAGTTGACCTGTTAGTTTCTTTATTTTACGTCACAGTTTTGAGCAGGTAGTTGGCGAAGTGATCCTTGTAGTTTTGTGTTTTCATTAGCAGATGGTGCTGAGTTGTAAGATAGACCCAGAAGTCTTCTTTACTCTTTTCTTCTTTTGTAAATAAGTAGTGTACTGTAGCGGATTTTAACCAGTTTAGTGCGTTCCTTCTCGTCCGTGGGTACGGAGTATCATCCGGCGTTAGAAAGGCAGCAGGCGTTATATATCTGGGAGATGTTCTGCTGATGAGCGCCAACTTGTTCGTGATATATGCCCATATATCTTTTACTTTGTCGCACACAAATCTGTGTTCATCAGTATCTATTAAATTACACGTGATGCATAAAGGTGATTCTGCGAGGTGTATGTTATGTAGTTTGGAGTTAGTGGCCAATTTTCTGTTAACTGCGAAATACCAAGTGGCTTGCATTGCTGACGGCTAGTGTGGACAATGGATGTTCAACCAGATTACCTTCCAGTCGTAAAAATTGTATTTGTCTTCGACGTTATTTGTCTTCTTATCTTTCATGAGTTCCTGGTACACGCGTTTCACTGCCGTCATTGCTTGTACGGGGATCCTTGTCTGTGCATAACTGTACTCCAATAAAAACCGTTTTAAATGATAAAGTCCGTTTGGAATATGTTGCACCGTGATGGGTGGACTGAGGTTTGCCGGAGCTATCTCAGTAAGCAGGTGAGCAGCGAGACTATCTGCTGAGTGTTTCCATTGGTGGAAAGTTTTTGATATGTATAAAGCTTGCGCCTTCTTTCCAACATCGACAAGCTTTAAGCCACCATTTTTTGTGGCCAGCGTTAAGGTGTCAAACTGAACTTCAAAAATGTGACGATGGCTGACAAACTGTCCTAATGCTGACATAATTCGTTTTGCAGTGTGTGCAGACATTGGTAAAATTTGAGCGATATAATTGAGTTTTGAGGTGAGATATACATTTGCGACCGTGACTTTCTGAATTTCATTTAGTTTTCGTACACTGTGTTACCGTATGCCGGCACGAATAGTCTGTAAAAGCTTTCTATAGTTGGTTGCAATTGTGTGCCGGATATTACGCTGAAAATCAATTCCAAGACACTTGAAGATCTTCAGCTGACGTAGTTGCCTGTGAGGGCGCGATCCTAGGCCGCGGCCAATATTGAATATTCCAGACTTTGTCCAGTTTAGTTGTGCACCGGACGCTTGCTCATATTGCCTGACTGTCTGTAGTGCGGTTTCCACTTCAGTTCTATTTATGATAAGGAAACCGACATCGTCTGCATACGCCTTGCACACAACTCGGGATCCATGTATGACGATGCCCTGTAAACTTTTCGTCAGGGTAGCTAACAAAGGCTCAATGGCAATCGCAAAAAGCGCCATGGACATTGGGCAGCCCTGCCTGACGGAACTGACTATCTCTATTGCTCGGGTAGGCTGGCCATTGATGATGATTCTGGATGAATTAGTCGCTACCATCTGTTGTATAATGGCAACGAACCCAGGTGGAAAACCCATCGCAGACATGGTACGAAAGAGATACTGGTGGTTTACCCTGTCAAAGGCTTTGTCGAAATCTAAGGACATGATGGCACATTTCAGTTTACAGACTTCCGCAATGGAGATTAAATCACGGTAGTCGCATAGAGTCTGTTGAATTTTCCGATCCTTGCCCACGCTGGTCTGGTAAGGGCCAATGATGCTGGTCATCGTGGATTTAAGCCTTTGGGCCAATAGTCTCGCAAAGATTTTATAGTCGCTGTTGAGCAGCGTTATCGGTCTTAGATTTTTTACGTTGGCACCGCCTGAGTTTTTTTAATTAGAACGATTGCGCCTTCACAGAAGCTGGTGGGGATCACGTTGTTGTGGTCTAGAAGTTCGTTACACATGCAAGTGATCTTCGCCTTTATGGTGTTCCAGAATTTTTGATAGAATTCGGCGGGAATTCCGTCAGGTGCGGGGGATTTATTCTTAGCACTTTCCCAGATGACATATCCCACGTCGTCTTCGGTTGCCACGGCTAATAGCTGTTCCGCGTTCGCGAGACTGACTCTGTTGTGCAAATTATTCAAAAGATCGTCCCGCACTTGCACGTTAAATTCTATTTTTGACATCAAGGTGGTGAAGTAGTTAAGCACCGCCGCCTTAATCTCATTGTGCGTAGTCAGCGTTGCGCCATCCTCAGCAGTTAACTCCGTCAGAATTTTACGGGATCCTTTCCTACTTTCTTGGATCATATGGTAGACTGAGGTGAGTTCTTGGTGTGCAGTAGTCTGGACCCGCGACCTGACTTTGTAGCCTTCTAGCTGCGTCCTCCTTAGGGTTAGGATTTTGGCCTGGATTTTCTTAATTCGTTTACATTGCTCGACGGCCGAAGTGCCGAGCGCATACAGTTCCCGCAGACAATGAAAATAGAAATGGATCGTCCTGTGAAGCCAAAAGCTCTTTTCCCGTGCGTAGTTCATGAAACACCACCTAATTTTAGGTTTGGCGCACCTGAGCCACCAATCAATGGCTGTATTGTAAGAGGCAAATCTCTGTTCACATTCTCGCCAGGTTTGGAGGAAGGCTTCTTGACACGCCGAGTCTTGAAGATGTGAAATATTTAATTTTCACAGGCCCCTGTATCGATACGTTCGTTGTCGGTCTAGAGTGATAGTACAGATGTATGCAGCATGATCTGAGAACGCCACTGGCCATACTTCTGACTGCAGAATGTTATTCCTCAAATTAGGTGTGACATAAATTCGATCGAGACGGCTTGCCGAATGGGTCGTAATATGGGTAAACCCAGGTGCAGCCCCATGCTTGAGCTCCCAAGAGTCAATTAAGCCTAAGTCTCGTACAATTCGTTCCAGTTCAAGTGATCTGTTAAGATTGGGAGTCTGGTCCTTTGCACTGATGACACAGTTAAAGTCACCTCCGAAGATAACATTGTCGTGGCGGACGCCAAAGATTGGAACTATTTCTCCTTTAAAAAAATCTGCTCTTTGACGTCTATTACTGGAACCGGATGGGGCATATACATTAATTAGTCTGTTGTTATAAAAAGTGCCCGCAATGCCCCTACTGTTCGGCAATTCTGTGACGTCAGTGATAATAATACCTTCCTTGGCAATAAAAGCTGTACCTAGTTCACAACCGGCTCCAGGATTAGTAATCACATTATAACCTGGTATGCAATCAAGTCCGACCTCTGTTACTTCTTGGACAAATAAAATGTCTACATCAGCTGCATATAAAAAGTCCTTTAAATGTTGTAATTTACAAGCGCTACGTATCTTATTAATATTTAGAGTAGCAAGTCGATAGGCCTGTGGCTGAATTGTGGGTGACTAAACAAAAGCAATGCCTAAAATCCGTCCAATATCAATCATAAATAGCGCTGGAAAAGCAAACCACGTCGAAAATGCACTGTGCAAGCAATTTAAAAACATCTATGGACAGTCACTGTAAAGGCAGAGTTAAAAATATTCTCCGTTTGAAAATGGATCAGTCGCGAGTTCTTTTTGCACAGTAGTTTCTGTCGAGGCGTTACCTTTCTCATTAACATCGTCGTCCTTGGGGACCGAAGTTATGGCTGTCACCGTTTCTGAAGTATCCATACTGTCTACTTCGACATTGGATTCTGTATCGTCTGCCCAACTAGTTGGCTGTGGGCCTGTCGAGGTGGTTATTGACGCTTCAACAGGATAGAGGTCGATCATGTGGTTATCACGGTCGGCTCGAAGTGTAGCTGACTGTTCGGGGTTCAGAGGTAGAGCATCTGAGACATTGTCAAGGACTGATGGTAAACTAGCTGAGGGATGATCATGGTTTGTGCTATCAGATGCTTTTGCACTGATTTGTTCACCGATCTGTTTAGCCTTTTCGCGCAGAACCGGTGCAATCAGTTCGGCATCCTGGCGGGCAACTCTCCGTTTTTTAGTTTTTCTGGGAGATGCACACTTTTGTGGGCTTTTATCATCACCTGCTTGAGATTCCCCCCGTGGAGTAGCATCGGCCGGTGGAGACGCAGCCGTTTGCAACGCAGATGCCCGTTCTTCGGTGACTACGATAGACGTCGATATTTCTGCTGGTTTAGGTTGACTATGATCAGGCGTTTCAGCAGTCTCTATTCGTCTCACAGTCGCAGGCAGTTACGTGGTTTCACTAACTTGTGGGACCGTGGGTGTAGCCGAAAGCCCACGCGCCACGGCCACATACGTTACAGACAGTGTTGTCATTGAGGGGGGCGTGGCAGCCCCGCCGATAGGCTGCTGCGCCACTCGCCTCTGCATGCATTCGGCTTGCACGTGACCTGTCGAGTTGCATGCTGCACGTGTTCGAGGCTGGTCATCGTACATTACTATCGCACGATACCCGCAAACGTGAACATAAGACGGGATGTGCTTCTGCAGCTCGATTCTTAATTGCCGCACCCCGTTAAGAACTGGGAATTTATGTGCACTAGACCAGCGTTCCGCAATATTGCTTATGATTTTACCGTAAAGACAAAGCACTGCGTTTATCTGTTCACTGGTTATTTTACATGGAAGTTCAAAAATTCGAACAGTCAGTATTCCTAGGCCGGCATGCGAAACAACAACTTCTCCCACATTTCCATCGCTATGTTTAAACGTTAGGATACCACCACAAGATGCAACAATTTTCTCGCACATGTCGGATCTCGCTAATTTAACGAAAACGGTGCTACTGACAATCGAAAGATGTCCTGGCGACTGACAGAGACGTAGGCAAAGTTTAAAGTTGCTATTTCCATTACATCACGTTAATCAGAAAAACGGTAATTTACATCTGCAGCGGAACAAAATTCCGTTCCGCCCAGCGTGGGGCTCCAACCCACGACCCTGAAATTAAGAGTCTCATGCTGTACCGACTGAGCTACCCGGGCTGCCTCGGTGAATACCTAGCGGGTAGCACGTCACACAGTACTCGTTTGGGTTGGGTGGTCCCATACAGAATCTCTCCATGCTGCCTAATGTCTTCCTAACGTCACACTCGTCACGTACTTCACTTTTATTTCATAATCATTTCTGAGAGGTAAAGGAATTGCATGACAACATGCAGAGCTAGTGGCGTCAAAATTAACACTCATACTTGATGTGACTCAAAAGCCGAACGAGTTACTTTCCGACGTTGTTTTAGATGTGCAAGTGCCAGCCAAAACTCGCAGTGACGGCACTCTGCCGACCATTTCGCTAGTTAACACCGGACTTGTTGTGTGTGTTTCAAGCTCAAGAGCATCTCCAAGCAGAAAATGGTCAACAGCAACATTCAGACGGTTTCGTACTGCTGAATTGCTACATTAAAACGGTATGTATCTTTTTCAGAACTGGAAAAACACGACCGTGACAGCATTCGAACCTGTAATCTTCAGATCCGAAGTCCGACGCCTTATCCATTAGGCCACACGGTCCCTGACGACCAAGTATAACTTGTATACGACTCATCTCGAAACGCTCACACCCCTGAGAATTTGTGTTTTCGTTCTACACAGCTGCTACCCCTTGCTCTTTCCCACCCATTAGTTACATTTAACCTCTTACGAGACCGACCAACTATAGACTGGGAAACAAGAACACAAACTTTGTGCATTCGGAATCGAAGGCAGGGCGTCCCTCGCCGCATTTGCTACGATGGCCATTTGCTACTTCTGCAGAAGCGGCGGCGGCGAC
This sequence comes from Schistocerca gregaria, assembly GCF_023897955.1. Lineage (NCBI taxonomy): Eukaryota > Metazoa > Arthropoda > Insecta > Orthoptera > Acrididae > Schistocerca > Schistocerca gregaria. The sequence goes on along the minus strand of NW_026061777.1, from coordinate 630,895 downwards.
GACGATGACGACGACGACGACGACGACCGCGAGAAGCTCTGAGATATGTGAGAAATGCATCTATAAAATGTAATTCAGACTGCCTCGTCCCACCTTATGCTGTACCGCTTTGGCAAATGCTTTATCTGCGCCATTCGCCTTAATCACATCTTAATAAAACGCGTTTCGCTAACTGTTCGTCATCACAGATACTGTTTGCTATACGGCCACGTCGCGCAACTGATTTCCAAAATTCGTCTTCCTCCTGTGAGGATGGAACTCACGACCCTGGTTTACTAGACCAGTGCTCTACCACTTTTTTCTTTTTTTTTTGTATTCGCCTTAATCACGTCTGAGAGTAATTCTTAATAAAACGCCTGTCGCTAATTGTTCGTCATCACAGATACTGTTTGCTATACGGCCACGATGGGCAACTGATTTCCAAAATTCGTCTTCCTCCTGTGAGGATGGAACCCACGACCCCTGGTTTACTAGACCAGTGCTCTACCACTTTTTTTTTAATACTGGGTGAGAGCCAGGTATCCTAGCCACTTTTTTTTATTGACCCCTGGTTTACAAGACCAGTGCTCTGCCCCGTTTTTTCTTTTTTTACCATTATTTTGTGTCGTTTTCGTCTGCCATTGTTTGAAAGTTAGGGGTGACAATCAGATTCAGGCCTACGGAAACAAAGCGGGCAGGGGTCGAAACCCGAGGCCTGGCCACGATGATTCCACCGTCCTCTTTCCGAATGGCACCTGTACAACGGCGTCGTAATTTCCCCTACTGTCTTGGTTCTTGGTCTTACGTTTGTTTCTCTTGTTCGCCCTAAAGGTCCACGTAAACTTCAGTCCAGGTGTAGAGAAGAATTTTACATAAAGGCGACAAAACCAACTACAGTGTAAAAGAAATCGGCTCACACAGGTGACCTTAGCCAACACCCTCCCTTTCAAATGTCAGGCTAAGCATATTTGCAAAATCTTTAAGGAGTCCTGGCAAGCGCAATCGGTTCCAGTAAGCAGTAACGATGTACTGCCGAAACGTTAGGTGTTCATCCTCTTCATGACAACTATTGACAAAATGTACGAAGTGTCCAAGCAACCACATAACGGTATTGAGCTTCGTTCGCGGATAAAAGGAAGAATCGGGCCGTACGATGATGTCAATGGTATAAGCGGTTTCGGCAGTCCTAGTGACAAAAGCCAGTTGTTTCCTGAGCCAAAGCCAATTAGCAAGGTGCCCACTGCAGGTGAATCGATGCCTAAGTGTGTCCAGGAGACCACACCGAGTGCAGTTGTCCGTGTCAGAAAGACCAATACGGTGCAGTCGTACGTTGGTGGGGACCAAATTATTAATTACCCTATACCATGTGGACGCCACAGCCATTGAGTGGATCGGCAGACTAACATTCTTCCAGACGTTCCTCCAGGACACTGATGGAGACGCCAGTTCGATTGGATTGGGACCGGCCAGCCCCTCACAACGGGCAATCAAGCTCTTGGTCGTTGGCACCGGTCGTCGCAAGAAGACGTCACCGAGGTAACTAACCGCAATATAAAATTCCCGGACGTGTTTCAACTTAAAATTGAGGCGACCGACGTCGACAGGTGGAGCAAGGCTCTTCGGACGCAGAACAGTAAAAATTCTGGATGTAATTGAAGTCACTTCTTGCGTAACAATGAGAGTCGTACGGCGGACGTACAAGGCAGATGCCTTGCGAGTAATGTCAGTGGGGCCCAAGCCTCCGGAGATACGCGGTTTCGTCATAACCTCGTAACGCAACTTGAATAGATGACCCTTCCATATAAACCTGCTAGACAATTGGCGCAACCTTTTCGCCACCATTATGGGAAGTGGGATCAGCTGAGCAACATAATAGGCTTTACATAACACGTACGTGTCTAAAATTCTTACTTTTTGCAAAATGGCCGCAGAGCGCTGCTTATGGACCATCAGAGCCCCCTGTATCTTCTCGGTGACAGATTTCCAATTAAGAGCCGCCATTTTTATGGGACACCGATCAATGCTAATCCCCAATGAGGTATGGCGATCGACAAAAGTGGCCCAAGGGACATCAGCATCGCGAAACCCTCGAATATTAAGGAACTTACATTTACCCTGATTGAGACGCGCTCCAGAGACAACAGTATGCATCAACTGCCCCTTTCAACAATGTGATATCATCACGTTGACGGAGGAGAACAACGACATCGTCCGCGTACGCCTTAACAGTGAGCTTCCCACCAGAGAGGGTCATACCCTGAAGCTTGAAAGCAAGAGTCCGAAGCAGCGGTTCCAGGGACAATATGAATAGAGACATAGAGAGCGGAATACCCTGAGGTACCCCTCGGCGGATAGCAATGGGCGGCGTCAGCTGCCCATTGACTGACACCCGAGCAGTTATTCCCCTATACAAATTACCAAGAACACCACGTGATGAAGCGTTAAAACCTATTGTATCTAAAACACGATTTAAAAACACATGACTGACGTGATCAAAAGCCTTGTAAAAATCGAGGAAAGCAAAGGCACAATGAACGTTTGTAACCGCCGCAACCGAGACAACATCCCGATATTCGGCTACTGGGGTCAGAATAGATCTACCAGGAAAACAACATTGATGTGCACCAATCACACCCCAAAGCAGAGAAGACAATCGACTATTGAGCGCTCTAGCAGCTGTCTTGTAATCAAAGTTCAGCAATGTGAGCGGACGAAGATTGGCAGCAGATAAACGACCAGTGGACTCCGGAATTAAAACAATTTTCCCTACTTTAAAATCGGCTGGCACATCCATCCCCCTGACAATCTCATTTAAAATCTGCGTAAAAGTGCCACCCAAAAGAGGCCAAAAACGGAGATAAAATTCTTTAGGCAGGCCGTCTGGACCCGGCGATTTACCGGACGGAGAGCGAGGAATAAAATAGAAAACATCATCTACCTGGAACTCCCGGAGAAAGTCGCCGTTCGCGTCAGGCGTGATCGTCGCAGGAAGATCCTCAAGGACATCATCAGAAAGTGACGCACCAGAATCATCGGCAGAATAGAGACTAGCGTAATACTGATGAAGAGCATGCGTCATATCCTCCTGTGCAATAAGCTGTCGTCCATCATCCACCATAAGAGAAGAGATGAAGGTGCGACGACGTCGAGTCTGATGCCGCAGCAGGTGGTACAAAGAAGTCAGTTCACCTTCAACAAGAGAGTGAGATTTCGACTTTACTCGCAGACCATCCAACTGTCGTCGTTTGAGGGTCAAGAGCTTGGCTTTAATACGACGAACATCATGGATCCGCAGAGGAGAAGGACCCGCCGCGTCATACAGTTCACGCAGGACAGAGTAGTAAAATTCATACGTGTTCTTAAAATCACGCGCCCTTGCGGCACAGTAAAAAATCAAAGACTGACGAATATTGGGCTTGGCAAACGCAGTCCACCAAACGAGCAAGGAGGGGTAACGCGGGACAGAGCGAAGACATCGCTCCCACACTGCACTTACAACTTCGTCAATGGCACTGTCGGCAAGGTGGGAAACATTTAACATCCACTGGGAACGATAAAGTTTTGCTGGTTGGTGACTAAGATTTACAGTTGCAGTAAAAGCACAATGGTCAGAAAAACTAGTAGGAATAACATCGACAGAAAGAATGTTATAACATAAAAAATCAGAGAAGTAGAATCTGACGAGTCTACTGCATGAGGACGCGGTAAAATACGTAAATATCACCAGGGTTGGATATTTGTGTTCCCAAACATCACGCAGGTGCATGGTACGAACCAAGTCATGTAAATCTCGGCAATAATTAAAATTGGGGGACTGGTCTTCAGGGCGTAAAACACAATTAAAATCGCCTCCGAGCAGGAGACTCCGAGGACTCTTGCGCAAAAGATAAATAAGCTCTTCCTTATAAAAGCGCGATCGAGCCACAGTGCGACACGAACCAGAGGGGGCATACAAAACAACTAGGCAGAGATCAAAAAGACGACAACCAATCCCACGGCCAGAGTCAAGGAATTCAATGTCAGTAACAGGAATACCTTCTCGAAAGAAAAGAGCAGTTCCTGTTGAATTATCCGGTGCGACATTAAAAACAGTTTGAAATCCAGGTAGAGAGAGATCAGAAAACAATACTTCCTGCAAAAATACTACGTCCGCACAGGAGTCGTAGAGAAACTGCCGCAAAGAGGCAATGCGAACGTCGGACTCAATACGGTTAACATTTAAGGTAAGAAAGGTGTATGCTTGAACCATGGAGAGAAAATCGAGAGAGGAAATCACCTACACCGACGCATCAACATCACAGTCCATAGCAGGGGAGACGGAGGCATCCGAGGGAAGGGGACTGCTACCCCCTTCCGCGGATCCCTTACGTTTCGGTTTTTTACGAACAGCATTGACGTTCGGCTGAACGCGCAACTTGCGTCGGCTGACGGGCAAGGAAGCGGCAGCAGCCGGTGACGTAGGAGGGTCAAGTTCTGTATCCGACACCACCCGCGCCGGTCCACAGTCAGGGTCCGGAGGCGCGGGGGAAACATCCGACGAAACGGACTGGTCTACACCAATACTAGCTTCCGGCAAACATGGACTACACGGAGGCGAAACGTGAGCAGGAAGCTCCGAAGCTGCTAAGTTGGAAGGAGGCGGAGCAGCTCCGCTGGCAGAGGTATGGGGCAGCGAAGCAGGAAGTTGTTGCGGCTCAACTTGTCGTGACAACGAAGTCGGTTCGGAAGGAGGCGCCAACAGGCCCGACCGACGAGCCGACTCGAGAGAAGCCGCGTCGGAAGCCGGAGGGGCGTCAGCAGCCGCTACCGGAACAGCTACTTCAGGGGAACAGGGAGCATCTACACTACTCTGTGGCTCGGAGGATGTCGGTCTCTCGGATTGGGGCATCTCGGGGAGATCCTCATCCGTACTATTTCCATCTTGTGCGCGACGCCGTTTATTATTCAAAAGCGGCACACCCACCTGAGGAACCGACGGAACAACATCAGATTTGGCACGTAAAGGAGGAAATTCTGTGTCAGGGGCGTGCAAAACCTGCGACTGGGCGCTACTACCACTGGACTGTTCGACACCAAGAGCAGAACCACCTGCAACGAGGTCAGCGACCGTTAACTTGCGACGCTGTTCGAGAGAATTTTTTAACACAAAAACCCTCCGCGGACAGTCGGTACGCACGTGGCCACTCTCATTACACAAGAAACAGGTGCCAACCTGACCACTATATGTTACATGGACACGATATCCACCGATCTGCAGGTGCGAGGGAATATTCTGCTTCACGTGCATTTCGACGGAACGAATACCACTGCAACACTGCAGACGATGTTGGCTGGACCAGCGTTCAAGGCGAATACTCTTAACATCACCATACTTGAGTAAACCCTCCTTAAGATACACATTATCCACCTCCGGCGGAAGGTTGTAAACACGAACACTGGTGTACGTAATGGAAGCATTTGAAAGCAGTACGGTACTGACAGAATCATCCCGATGCCGAAAGAGAACCTGATGACCAAATTTGGAAATAAATTTATCAACCTGAAGGGGGTCCATAAATTTAACAAAGAAAACATAGAGTTCTGTATCACAATATGCAGTGTGCACCTGATCCGAATTAATGCCAAAGGTATCTACTAACCAATCATGAATCTCAAGGGAACTAGGTTGCACATGGCGGGTGGACTTGTCAAAAGCAAAACTAACTGTAGCCTGACGAGGAATAACCTGAGACGACATTTTCAAAAACTACGCGGTCTAAACCGCTAAACAAAAACACTGAAATACACACAAAAAGTAACACAAGGAACGAAACAGCGACGGAGAAAAATTTACAGAAGGTACAACACTACACGTAAACAAACGATATCCCACTATACGTAACGCTACGGCGGAGCGGAAGACTAGGCACGTCCACACTGCACGGCGTCTGAAGCGGAACTGACCACTGAGCTAAAGAGGCGCGGCCTAGCAGTACTCTTGCGTACTTCGGCCTTACGGTCGCCTGCATCATCAGACTTCAGCTGACAACACTTCATATTAGCTTCTAATATTTGCAGCTATGGCGACCCATTACTGCTTGGCTACACATCTGACACGTAACCGATGTGCTCTTCAAACAACATCACTTGCATTTCAGAACATGTCTTTCACACATGTCTACAAAATCACCTTCACCTTCAAATACAGTTTCCTTGCGACTGACAGAGACGTAGGCAAAGTTTAAAGTTGCTATTTACATTACATCACGTTAATCAGAAAATCGGTAATTTACATCTGCAGCAGAACAAAATTCCGTTCCGCCCAGCGTGGGGCTCGAACCAACAACCCTTGGATTAAGAGTCTCACGCTCTACCGACTGAGCTAGCCAGATGCCTCGGTTAATATCTGCCAGGTAGCACGTCACACAGTAATCGTTTGGGTTGGGTGGTCCCATACAGAATCTCTCAATGCTGCCTAATGTTTTCCTAACGTCACGCTCGTCACGTACTTCACTTTTATTTCCTAATCATTTCTGAGAGGTAAAGGAATTGCATGACAACATGCTGAGCTAGTGGCGTCAAAATTAACACACATACTTGATGTGACTCAAAAGCCGAACGAGTTACTTTCCGACGTTGTTTCAGATTTGCAAGCGCCAGTCAAAACTCGCGGTGACGGCACTGTGCCGCCCCTTTCGCTAGTTAACACCGTTCTTGTTGTGTGCGTTTCAAGCTCAAGTGCAACTCCAAGCAAAAAATGCTCAACAGCAACATTCAGACGGTTTCGTACTGCTCAATTGCTACATTAAAACGGTATGTTTCTTTTTCAGAACTGGAAAAACCCGAGAGTGACAGCATTCGAACCTGTAATCTTCAGATCCGAAGTCCGACGCCTGATCCATTAGGCCACACGGTCACTGACGACCAACTATAACCTGTATACGACTCATCTCGAAACGCTCACACCCCTGCGAATTGAATTTTCATTCTACACAGCCGCTGCCCCTTGCTCTTTCCCACCCATTCGTTACATTCAACCTCTTACGAGACCGACCAAATATAGACTGGGAAACAAGACCACACACTTTGTGCATTCGCAATCGAAGGCAGGGCGTCCCTCGCCGCATTTGCTACGATGGCCATTTGCTACTTCTGCAGAAGCGGCGGCGGCGGTGACGACGACGACGACGACCGCCAGAGGCTCTGAGATATGTGAGAAATACATCTATAAAATGTAATTCAGACTTCCTCGTCCCACCTTATGCTGTACCGCTTTAGCAAATGCTTTATCTGCGCCATTCGCCTTAATCACATCTGAGAGTAATTCTTAATAAAACGCCTGTCGCTAATTGTTCGTCATCACAGATACTGTTTGCTATACGGCCACAACGCGAAACTGATTTCCAAAACTCGTCTTCCTCCTCTGAGGATGGAACTTACCACCCCTGGTTTACTACACCAGTTCTCTACCACTGAGCTAAAGAGGAGCGGCCTAGCTGTACTCTTGCGTACTTCGGCCTTACGCTAGCCTGCATCATCAGACTTCAGCTGACAACACTTCATATTAGCTTCTAATATTTGCAGCTATGGCGACCCATTACTGCTTGGCTACACATCTGACACTTAACCGATGTGCTCTCCAAACAACAACACTTGCATTTCAGAACATGTCTTTCACACATGTCTACAAAATCACCTTCACGTTCAAATACAGTTTCCTTGGGACTGACAGAGACGTAGGCAAAGTTGAAAGTTGCTATTTACATTATATCACGTTAATCAGAAAACGGTAATTTACATCTGCAGCGGAACAAAATTCCGTTCCGCCCAGCGTGGGTCTCGAACCCACAACCTTGGATTTAAGAGTCTCACGCTCTACCGACTTAGCTACCCGGCTGCCTCGGTTAATACCTGCCGGGTAGCAAGTCACAAAGTACTCGTTTGGGTTGGGTGGTCCCATACAGAATCTCTCCATGCTGCCTAATGTTTTCCTAACGTTACACTCGTCACGTAGTTCACTCTTATTTCATAATCATTTCTGAGATGTAAAGGAATTGCATGACAACATGCAGAGCTAGTGGCGTCAAAATTAACACACATACTTGATGTGACTCATAAGCCGAACGAGTTACTTTCCGACGTTGTTTTAGATGTGCAAGTGCCAGTCAAAACTCGCGGTGACGGCACCCTGCCGACCATTTCGCTAGTTAACACCGGTCTTGTTGTGTGTGTTTCAAGCTCAAGAGCAACTCCAAGCAAAAAATGGTCAACAGCAACATTCAGACGGTTTCTTACTGCTCAATTGCTACATTAAAACGGTATGTTTCTTTTTCAGAACTGGAAAAACACGAGCGTGACAGCATTCGAACCTGTAATCTTCAGATCCGAAGTCCGACGCCTTATCCATTAGGCCACACGGTCACTGACGACCAACTATAACTTGTATACGACTCATCTCGTAACGCTCACACCCTGAGGAATTGTGTTTTCGTTCTGCACAGCCGCTGCCCCTTGCTCTTTCCCACCCATTCGTTACATTCAACCTCTTACGAGACCGACCAGATATAGACTGGGAAACAAGACCACACACTTTGTGCATTCGGAATCGAAGGCAGGGCGTCCCTCGCCGCATTTGCTACGATGGCCATTTGTTACTTCTGCAGACGCGGTGGCGACGACGACGACGACGACGACCGCGAGAGGCTCTGAGATATGTGAGAAATACATCTATAAAATGTAATTCTGATTGCCTCGTCCCACCTTATGCTTTACCGCTTTGGCAAATGCTTTATCTAAAGCATAAGGTGGGACGAGGCAGTCAGAATTACATTTTATGCTTTACCGCATTGGCAAATGCTTTACCTGTCTGACGTGGATCTGTCTGGCGTGGGACCTGTCGTTTCGCGGTGCGTTTTTTTTTTGGCGTGGGCCAGTCCTCGCCGGCGCCCCATAAGGCACAGAGGTTCGCACTGGGGCGTATCGCTTCCAGTCGGACGTGCCCACAGGGGAAGTGATGCGTCATATATAGCCTCTCCTTCTCAAGTTGCTCTTTCCGCCTTCAAGTGGTGCCGGACGTTAAGCTTGGCATTTCTCGGGCTTGCCGGGGTGTGCCTTGCGACAAAAGGAAGAGCTGCCACCCAACCCGATGCGAAAGCGAAGGGTGCGTGGCACAGGGGGAGCTGTGTCGAGAGACGAACATCTGTCCCTTTAGTTCGCAGGGCCCAGACCAGCAGGAGCTCTGCATGCCGGCGACTTCGTTCGTCGGCGTGGGATCGCGGCGCGAGTCGGCAAGGGCGCTTCGCCGCGCCCCTGGGTAACCGGGGCGTGTTCTGCCAAACCCAGGAGGTGGTGACACCGCCTGGGCCCGGTTAACTGGGTCCAGACCGCCGAACGTCTGGGGGACCGGCCCGCCACCTGAGTAGGAGTGGGTCCTTGGCCGAAAGGTGGAAACTCGTGCTAGTAGGCAGCGAAGGGCGAGAGGTGCATCCGCCTCTCCAGAGTGCGGGGTGCAGTTGCCGAGGAGCGTCGCGTGGAATCGCCGATGACGGAGCCATCGATGGGGACCAGTGCGCTGGCAACGGCGCGCTGAACCCGGCAGTTCGAGAGGGCCCTTGACCTTGGGGCGAGGTCGGTGGGCGAGCTGCAAGAAGTCCCCCCCCCCCCCCCCCCCCATGCCAGAGGAGCCGGTCCAGGGTAAGAGACGGGCTCCCACCTTTTTTTTATATCACTCGTAAATCATGGCGACGGCAGTTATGAGTGATTTGAGTGCGCCTCAACGTGCGTCTACTGCGCCTGATCCCTCTCCTCAGGACGAGCTGGGACAGGTCGAGAATGAGACAGTTATGCAAAGGCTTGCCAGAATAACTACGCTCATGGAGCAATCTGTAAAAAATGGCAAGATCAGCCAAGCCGGAATGTCAGCCATTAAAAATGAATTGGCAGCTTGGGCCATCGTCCATGCAAAACTAGAAGGAAGGCTAGAAGAACTAGTAAAAGAAAACAACCGACTAAGAAGGCAGCCAGTGAAAACTTGGGCGGCAGTGGCAGCGCAAGCTCCCACCAAGCCCAACACCACCAGAGAGACTATAGACAAGGTAACTAAGAGGCCAGATACGGCAGTCTTTTTGAGAACACTTCCTGGACAAGACACAAGCATAAAGAAAATACAGGAGTTATTCACGAAAACCGTGGACCCTGTGAAGGAAAAAATAAAGATAAAGAGAATCAAACCGAGTAGGAATTCAGTCATCGTAGAAGTTGCCTCGGAAGAGCATAAAGAAAAGCTGTTGAAGAACCAAAAGCTGAACTCAGTGGTGAAATGTGAGCCACCAAGAAAAATAAATCCTCTCGTCATACTTTATGACGCGCCATCTATTATGATGAACGAAGAGCTGTCAGAGACAATCAGGGCACAAAATTTTGAGCACTTAAGCGTTGAAGAATTTAATAATTGTTTTAAACTTAGATTTAAAACGGGTCCACGAGGTCGTGATGTTGTACATCATGTCGCTGAAGTGACAGCACAGATGTGGAAGAATATCACAACAATGGGCAGGATCTATGTTGGCTTCCATGCCATCAACACTAGAGACTATGTCGTGGTACCTCGTTGCCACAACTGTGGTGACCTGGACCACATTCTCAGGCTGTGCACCAGGGAGCCGGCGTGCACCAAGTGCGGAGAAAGTGGCCATAATCGCAAGGTCTGTAAAGGTACACAAATCTGCATACCATGCAAAAGCAGAGGGAAGAAGTCTTGTGGAGCCGTAGGTCGGAATTGCCCAAAATACAGAATGTTGGAACAAAGATTAATCTCCAGAACTGATTATGGCTGAACTCGGCATACCGAACAGGATGCCGAAGCATAAGTCCCCGAGCAAGAGGAGGAGGGACGCTATGAGGGCAAGTAAATTCAAGTTATTTCTGAGGTCACTTACGGGCGCCGAAAAAACTGAAACAACAGATATAGCCATTCAAACTGAGCCCCAAAGGGTGAACATAGCAATACAAACAGATCTCCCTATAGCAGCAGCTCCCTCCTCTGAAAGCCGGGGAGCAGAGCCGATAAAACATCAGAAACGGCAAGGGCATCCTGCGGCCATAACAGTCTCTGGAGAGAAACAGAACAAGCATGAGAAACCGATTCAAGAAAATGAAGTAACTAGCTCCAGCATAAATTCTACCGAACAGAGTACTCCAGTGGTCAGATTGCCACCTGTGGATCCTGTGAGGGTCTACCCTAATTTGGAATATACTATGCAGCTAGCAAGACTTGAACAGCCGGCTACCCTGACCACAGCCCTGAGACATGTGGTTCGTGTAGGACATGAAGAAGGAAGAAGGGTAACCTTCTCGGTGATGGAGGCTGTTGACAGAATCCAACTAAAATCAGTGAATCTCCCCACCGACTTCGGAGCCCTGCGGGACCTGCTACGAAAAGTCTTCGAAAGGAGAGGGGAGAAATTCGACTTAGACGACATTTACGAGCAGGCAGTTCTAGCCAATGGAAGAATTGCATTTGACTGGTCTAAAACCTGGCCAAATGACCGCATACATACATACTTCCCTTGATGACAAAGTTTAACATAGGACAACTAAATACACATAACAGCCGACTCGTAATGCAGGAACTCCGAAGGGAGGTGGAGGAGAGGAGATTAGATGTGCTCTGTCTACAGGAGCCATACTCCCAAGCTGGAAAGGTCGCTTTTGCTGCCGCAACATGGCAGATAATTAGTAAAGGAGAAGTCCCGAAAGCGGCGATAATAATAACAAATAAGCTCCTGAGAGTCACCACGCTCTCTCAATTCACAACTACCCACTGCAACGTCGTGGAGTTGCATTCCCCAACTGGAATCGTCTTCATAATAAACATGTACTTTCAGTACAGTGATAATATTGAAACACACTTAGATCACCTAACGAGAGTGACCACGCCGTTGCGTTGAGAAAGTTGATAATTACAGCTGACATAAATGCCAAATCCCCCCTGTGGTACAGTGGCACACGAGATGCAAATGGTGAGAAGGTAGAAGAATATATTATGGCAACACAACTTGTGGTGGCTAATAGGCCGGGCAATCCTCCTACCTACACGGCGGGAGGAAGACAAGGGAGAAATATTGACGTAACTCTAACAACACCGAATGTTACAAACATACTCCAAAATTGGAAGGTAATAGGGAATGGCACCACAAGCGACCATAATTTAAAAACTTTCGCCATAGGGGATAGAGAGTGCCGCTGGGCCATGGGGTGGGAATTGCAATATAACTTTAATAGAGCAGATTGGGAGCGGCTAGCGAGGGAGTGCGAAATTCCTCCTTTACCGGGAGGGGACGCACAACAAGATATAGACGTAAACGACAGAACTGACGACATAGTGACCGCCATAACTACAGCGGTGAGGGCTGCTGTACCAACCAGGAAGAGGGCCATGGCGGCCTCTCCGTCACCATGGACGCCTGAACTAGAGGAATTGCGTCAGTCTGTCAGAAGGCTAAGGAGGTACTACCAGCGCAGTGTCGTCTGGCAGGAGAAACAAAGATGGCAGTTGCGGTATAGTGAGGCCAAGCAACAGTTCCAAAAGGAACTACGCGAGGTCAGGATGCGGAGCTGGGAACGCTACGTGCTCAGTCAACTTGTGCTGGATCCATGGGGACTTCCCTACAAGTTAGTGAGGGAAAAGATCCGCTCTCCTATGGTGCTATCAACTGTCAGGCACGGGGGCGGGATGACGGAGTCCTGGCAGGAAACTGCTGGGGTCCTCCTCCAGTCCCTGTTGCCTGATGACTATGCGGACGGGGAAACTGAAGCACAGCGGCAACTGCGAGAGGAGGATCAAGTGCAATATAACAACGATGCAGCGGTCTACCCCTTCTCGGAAGAGGAGGTGGCGGCACACATAAAATCTCTCAAAAGAGGGAAAGCTCCTGGGCCAGACGGAATTGTGGCGGAGGTGGTGCAATTCCTGGCCCCCTAGCTGGTTGCGCCATTAACGCATTTATATAATGAATGCCTAAGGCAACAACAGTTCCCAAGGAGATGGAAAAAGGCAAATGTTGTCATTATAAAGAAAGGACAAGATAAAGATCCAGCGGAAGTGAAGTCATACAGGCCAATCTGCCTGTTGGACTTGCTTGGTAAAATATTAGAGAAGTTGCTGGCTGACAGGCTGGCGGCACACAGAGTTTTGTGCGGGATGAGCAGCAGGCAATTCGGTTTCAGGCCGGGGCGATCGGCATCTGATGCAATCGCCCTAGCAGCCGAGGTCTGCGGCTCAACCCCGCATAAATACGTGGTGGGCATCATGGTGGACATCAGTGGCGCCTTTGACAACCTGTGGTGGCCTTCGCTCTTCTCCTGCTTGCGGGAGAAAGAGTGTCCAGGGCCGCTATATGGTTGCCTGAGGAGCTATTGCGAGGAACGAGAGGTCTGGCTATCATCCTCTAGCGAGAGAGTTAGTAAGGTGATCACGAAAGGATGTCCCCAGGGATCGGTCCTTGGACCGCTTTTTTGGGACATCCATATGGAGCCTTTATTGGACAACCTACAACAATGCGAGGATGTGCTAGAGGTGATAGCCTATGCAGATGACCTCCTCCTGTTGGTCGATGGCCGGAGCCGAGATGACATTGAACCTAAGATAGAAAGGGCCATAGACTAACTTCAACAGTGGTGCCACACCACCAAAATGACAGTCTCACCAAGTAAGTCAACTTACTTACTGCTGAAAGGACAACTAACCAGGAACCCGACAGTTAGAATCGACAGTTCACCAGTATTACGAAGACGTGACACACGATACTTAGGAGTCATCATTGATGAGAAATGGAACTTCGGGAGGCACATTGAAACCGTAACCCAAAAGGCCCTACAAATTATAAATAATCTCATTTCCATAGGACACAAAAGATTTCACCTCCCTCCACACCTCATTAAACTATATCATAATAGTATCTTAACCTCAGTGGTGGGTTACGGCTCGGGAGTCTGGGCGCACAGACTCACGAGGGTTGTGCCTGCCATGGCAGTGAGAAGGGTGCAAAGAAGTATGATATTACGATCTGTGGGGGCTTATAGAACGTCTCCAGGGGGGGCCCTGTTAGTCATAATGGGGCTCTGCCCACTAGATATAAAGATAAGGGAGCAAACAGCCTGGTATTGGGCAAAAAAGGGGAATCAAGGCAAAATTGAAGACATTATGGGGGTGAGGGTGGCAAATAAGAGGGAAATTATGAGAAGGGGAGAAGAATTATGGCAGGGGACTTGGGAAACGGAGGAAACCGGACGTAGAACTTTTCAGTTCATTCCGGACGTGAGGGAACGCTTGCAAATGAAGTATTTTGAGCCAACAAGGGGATTGATCCACTTTCTCACTGGACATGGACCCTACCCGACATACCTATGTCGGTTTGGGAAGAAGGCAACGCCCGCGTGTGAATGTGGCGTTCCGGAAGGTACTCCTGAACATGTGATCTACGAGTGTCCTCTCTTCAATGATGTTGCAACCACACTCCGAGACAGACTACCAAACCAAGACACATACCAACTTCTAAGACGCGAAGATACCTTTCAACTGCTTAACACTCTGGCAAACGAGGTATCACGTAAGGTGTTGATGGAATATCTGAGGGACATGAATTAAAATAAACTGAGAAATATACACCGATTTCGTCTGGATCCCTGTTCCCATACCGCCTGGGCGCGGACTGGCCGACTTTCCACCATAGTTGGGATCCGCCGCGTGCAGGAATAGGGGGAGTAGGGGTCAACTCTACCAAAATGGAAAGCACCGGATTTGACTTAGGATAAGCTTAGTTTGTAGGAATTAGACTAGGATATTTACGTTTAGGAAAGTGCAGCGAAATAACATCTTGGCCTGCCCAGTGCCAGGGGCATGCTCTTCGGGTTTAGCTCGAAGAGCAAGGCAATTATCAGTAGGTTTATACTCTCTGTTGGCACATATGTGACGCTGCAGATGTTAGAACTTAGTGATAAGAAGTAGTATTTAATTGTAGGTATAGACAATAATATTAGTGGTGCCCATTATTGTGAAACACCTGTAGCTCACTTACAATTTAGAATTAAGAGCCGCATATTTGTAATAATCATTGTATTATAATACAGGCCCACTAATCAACTAAGGGAGTGGGTTATTATATATAACTATTATTGATGTTGAAATAAAGTTTAAAAAAAAATGCTTTATCTGCGCCATCCGCCTTAATCACATCTGAGAGTAATTCTTAGTAAAACGCCTGTCGCTAATTGTTCGTCATCACAGATACTGTTGGCTATACGGCCACGACGCGAAACTGATTTCCAAAATTCGTCTTCCTCCTCTGAGGATGGAACTTACCACCTCTGGTTTACTACAGCATGGCTCTACCACTGAGCTAAAGGGGCGCGGCCTAGCGGTACTCTTGCGTACTTCGGCCTTACGGTCGCCTGCATCATCAGACTTCAGCTGACAACACTTCATATTAGCTTCTAATATTTGCAGCTATGGCGACCCATTATTGCTTGGCTACACATCTGACACGTAACCGATGTGCTCTCCAAACAACAACACTTGCATTTCAGAACATGTCTTTCACACATGTCTACAAAATCACCTTCACCTTCAAATACAGTTTCCTTGCGACTGACAGAGACGTAGGCAAAGTTTAAAGTTGCTATTTACATTATATCACGTTAATCAGACAACGGTAATTTACATCTGCAGCGGAACAAAATTCCGTTCCGCCCAGCGTGGGTCTCGAACCCACAACCTTGGATTTAAGAGTCTCACGCTCTACCGACTTAGCTACCCGGCTGCCTCGGTTAATACCTGCCGGGTAGCAAGTCACAAAGTACTCGTTTGGGTTGGGTGGTCCCATACAGAATCTCTCCATGCTGCCTAATGTTTTCCTAACGTTACACTCGTCACGTAGTTCACTCTTATTTCATAATCATTTCTGAGATGTAAAGGAGTTGCATGACAACATGCAGAGCTAGTGGCGTCAAAATTAACACACATACTTGATGTGACTCATAAGCCGAACGAGTTACTTTCCGACGTTGTTTTAGATGTGCAAGTGCGAGTCAAAACTCGCGGTGACGGCACCCTGCCGACCATTTCGCTAGTTAACACCGGTCTTGTTGTGTGTGTTTCAAGCTCAAGAGCAACTCCAAGCAAAAAATGGTCAACAGCAACATTCAGACGGTTTCGTACTGCTCAATTGCTACATTAAAACGGTATGTTTCTTTTTCAGAACTGGAAAAACACGAGCGTGACATCATTCGAACCTGTAATCTTCAGATCCGAAGTCCGACGCCTGATCCATTAGGCCACACGGTCACTGACGCCCAACTATAACTTGTATATGACTCATCTCGAAACGCTCACACCCTGAGGAATTGTGTTTTCGTTCTGCACAGCCGCTGCCCCTTGCTCTTTCCCACCCATTCGTTACATTCAACCTCTTACGAGACCGACCAAATATAGACTGAAAAACAAGACCACACACTTTGTGCATTCGGAATCGAAGGCAGGGCGTCCCTCGCCGCATTTGCTACGATGGCCATTTGCTACTTCTGCAGAAGCGGCGGCGGCGGCGACGACGACGACGACGACGACGACGACGACGAATAACGCGAAAGGCTCTGAGATATGTGAGAAATACATCTATAAAATGTAATTCAGACTGCCTCGTCCCACCTTATGCTGTACTGCTTTGGCAAATGCTTTATCTGCGCCATTCGCCTTAACCACATCTGAAAGTAATTCTTAATAAAACGCTTGTCGCTAATTGTTCGTCATCACAGATACTTTTTGCTACTCGGCCACGACGCGAAACTGATTTCCAAAATTCGTCTTCCTCCTCTGAGGATGGAACTTACCACCCCTGGTTTACTACACCAGTGCTCTACCACTGAGCTAAAGGGTCGCGGCCTTGCGGTGTTCTTGCGTACTTCGGCCCTACGGTCGCCTGCATCATCAGACTTCAGCTGACAACACTTCATATTACCTTCTAATATTTGCAGCTATGGCGACCCATTACTGCTTGGCTACACATCTGACACGTAACCGATGTGCTCTCCAGACAACAACACTTGCATTTCAGAACATGTCTTTCACACATGTCTACAAAATCACCTTCACCTTCAAATACAGTTTCCTTGCGACTGACAGAGACGTAGGCAAAGGTTATAGTTGCTATTTACATTATATCACGTTAATCAGAAAAACGGTAATTTACATCTGCAGCGGAACAAAATTCCGTTCCGCCCAGCGTGTGGCTCGAACCCACAACCCTGGGATTAAGAGTCTCACGCTCTACCGACTTAGCTATCCGCCTGCCTCGGTTAATACATGCCGGGTAGCAAGTCACATAGCACTCGTTTGGATTTGGTGGTCCCATACAGAATCTCTCCATGCTGCCTAATGTTTTCCTAACGTTACACTCGTCACGTAGTTCACTCTTATTTCATAATCATTTCTGAGAGGTAAAGGAATTGCATGACAACATGCAGAGCTAGTGGCGTCAAAATTAACACACATACTTGATGTGACTCAAAATCCGAACGAGTTACTTTCCGACGTTGTTTTAGATGTGCAAGTGCCAGTCAAAACTCGCGGTGACGGAACCCTGCCGACCATTTCGCTAGTTAACACCGGTCTTGTTGTGTGTGTTTCAAGCTCAAGAGCAACTCCAAGAAAAAATGGACAACAGCAACATTCAGACGGTTTCGTACTGCTCAATTGCTACATTAAAACGGTATGTTTCTTTTTCAGAACTGGAAAAACACGAGCGTGACAGCATTCGAAAATGTAATCTTCAGATCCGAAGTCCGACGCCTGATCCATTAGGCCACACGGTCACTGACGCCCAACTATAACTTGTATATGACTCATCTCGAAACGCTCACACCCTGAGGAATTGTGTTTTCGTTCTGCACAGCCGCTGCCCCTTGCTCTTTCCCACCCATTCGTTACATTCAACTTCTTACGAGACCGACCAAATATAGACTGGGAAACAAGACCACACACTTTGTGCATTCGGAATCGAAGGCAGGGCGTCCCTCGCCGCATTTGCTACGATGGCCATTTGCTACTTCTGCAGAAGCGGGGGCGGCGGCGACAACGACGACGACCGCGAGAGGCTCTGGGATATGTGAGAAATACATCTATAAAATGTAATTCAGACTACATCGTCCCACCTTATGCTGTACCGCTTTGGCAAATGCTTTATCTGCACCATTCGCCTTAATCACATCTGAGAGAAATTCTTAATAAAACGCTTGTCGCTAATTGTTCGTCATCACAGATACTGTTTGCTATACGGCAACGACGCGAAACTGATTTCCAAAATTCGTCTTCCTCCTCTGAGGACGGAACTTACCACCCCTGGTTTACTACACCAGTGCTCTACCACTGAGCTAAAGGGGCGCGGCCTAGCGGTATTCTTCCGTACTTCGGCCATACGGTCGCCTGCATCATCAGACTTCAGCTGACAACACTTCATATTAGCTTCTAATATTTGCAGCTATGGCGACCTCATTACTCCTTGGCTACACATCTGACACGTAACCGATGTGCTCTCCAAACAACAACACTTGCATTTCAGAACATGTCTTTCACACATGTCTACAAAATCACCTTCACGTTCAAATACAGTTTCCTTGGGACTGACAGAGACGTAGGCAAAGTTGAAAGTTGCTATTTACATTATATCACGTTAATCAGAAAACGGTAATTTACATCTGCAGCGGAACAAAATTCCGTTCCGCCCAGCGTGGGTCTCGAACCCACAACACTGGGATTAAGAGTCTCACGCTCTACCGACTTAGCTAGCCGGCTGCCTCGGTTAGTACCTGCCAGGTAGCACGTCACACAGTACTCGTTTGGGTTGGGTGGTCCCATACAGATTCTCTCCATGCTGCCTAATGTTTTCCTAACGTCACACTCGTCACGTACTTAACTTTTATTTCATAATCATTTCTGAGAGGTAAACTAATTGCATGTCAACATGCAGAGCTAGTGGCGTCAAAATTAACACACATACTTGATGTGACTCAAAAGCCGAACGAGTTACTTTCCGACGTTGTTTTAGATGTGCAAGTGCCAGTCAAAACTCGCGGTGACGGCACCCTGCCGACCATTTCGCTAGTTAACACCGGTCTTGTTGTGTGTGTTTCAAGCTCAAGAGCAACTCCAAGCAAAAAATGGTCAACAGCAACATTCAGACGGTTTCTTACTGCTCAATTGCTACATTAAAACGGTATGTTTCTTTTTCTGAACTGGAAAAACACGAGCGTGACAGCATTCGAACCTGTAATCTTCAGATCCGAAGTCCGACGCCTTATCCATTAGGCCACACGGTCACTGACGACCAACTATAACTTGTATACGACTCATCTCGTAACGCTCACACCCTGAGGAATTGTGTTTTCGTTCTGCACAGCCGCTGCCCCTTGCTCTTTCCCACCCATTCGTTACATTCAACCTCTTACGAGACCGACCAGATATAGACTGGGAAACAAGACCACACACTTTGTGCATTCGGAATCGAAGGCAGGGCGTCCCTCGCCGCATTTGCTACGATGGCCATTTGTTACTTCTGCAGACGCGGTGGCGACGACGACGACGACGACGACCGCGAGAGGCTCTGAGATATGTGAGAAATACATCTATAAAATGTAATTCTGATTGCCTCGTCCCACCTTATGCTTTACCGCTTTGGCAAATGCTTTATCTAAAGCATAAGGTGGGACGAGGCAGTCAGAATTACATTTTATGCTTTACCGCATTGGCAAATGCTTTACCTGTCTGACGTGGATCTGTCTGGCGTGGGACCTGTCGTTTCGCGGTGCGTTTTTTTTTTGGCGTGGGCCAGTCCTCGCCGGCGCCCCATAAGGCACAGAGGTTCGCACTGGGGCGTATCGCTTCCAGTCGGACGTGCCCACAGGGGAAGTGATGCGTCATATATAGCCTCTCCTTCTCAAGTTGCTCTTTCCGCCTTCAAGTGGTGCCGGACGTTAAGCTTGGCATTTCTCGGGCTTGCCGGGGTGTGCCTTGCGACAAAAGGAAGAGCTGCCACCCAACCCGATGCGAAAGCGAAGGGTGCGTGGCACAGGGGGAGCTGTGTCGAGAGACGAACATCTGTCCCTTTAGTTCGCAGGGCCCAGACCAGCAGGAGCTCTGCATGCCGGCGACTTCGTTCGTCGGCGTGGGATCGCGGCGCGAGTCGGCAAGGGCGCTTCGCCGCGCCCCTGGGTAACCGGGGCGTGTTCTGCCAAACCCAGGAGGTGGTGACACCGCCTGGGCCCGGTTAACTGGGTCCAGACCGCCGAACGTCTGGGGGACCGGCCCGCCACCTGAGTAGGAGTGGGTCCTTGGCCGAAAGGTGGAAACTCGTGCTAGTAGGCAGCGAAGGGCGAGAGGTGCATCCGCCTCTCCAGAGTGCGGGGTGCAGTTGCCGAGGAGCGTCGCGTGGAATCGCCGATGACGGAGCCATCGATGGGGACCAGTGCGCTGGCAACGGCGCGCTGAACCCGGCAGTTCGAGAGGGCCCTTGACCTTGGGGCGAGGTCGGTGGGCGAGCTGCAAGAAGTCCCCCCCCCCCCCCCCCCCCCATGCCAGAGGAGCCGGTCCAGGGTAAGAGACGGGCTCCCACCTTTTTTTTATATCACTCGTAAATCATGGCGACGGCAGTTATGAGTGATTTGAGTGCGCCTCAACGTGCGTCTACTGCGCCTGATCCCTCTCCTCAGGACGAGCTGGGACAGGTCGAGAATGAGACAGTTATGCAAAGGCTTGCCAGAATAACTACGCTCATGGAGCAATCTGTAAAAAATGGCAAGATCAGCCAAGCCGGAATGTCAGCCATTAAAAATGAATTGGCAGCTTGGGCCATCGTCCATGCAAAACTAGAAGGAAGGCTAGAAGAACTAGTAAAAGAAAACAACCGACTAAGAAAGCAGCCAGTGAAAACTTGGGCGGCAGTGGCAGCGCAAGCTCCCACCAAGCCCAACACCACCAGAGAGACTATAGACAAGGTAACTAAGAGGCCAGATACGGCAGTCTTTTTGAGAACACTTCCTGGACAAGACACAAGCATAAAGAAAATACAGGAGTTATTCACGAAAACCGTGGACCCTGTGAAGGAAAAAATAAAGATAAAGAGAATCAAACCGAGTAGGAATTCAGTCATCGTAGAAGTTGCCTCGGAAGAGCATAAAGAAAAGCTGTTGAAGAACCAAAAGCTGAACTCAGTGGTGAAATGTGAGCCACCAAGGAAAATAAATCCTCTCGTCATACTTTATGACGCGCCATCTATTATGATGAACGAAGAGCTGTCAGAGACAATCAGGGCACAAAATTTTGAGCACTTAAGCGTTGAAGAATTTAATAATTGTTTTAAACTTAGATTTAAAACGGGTCCACGAGGTCGTGATGTTGTACATCATGTCGCTGAAGTGACAGCACAGATGTGGAAGAATATCACAACAATGGGCAGGATCTATGTTGGCTTCCATGCCATCAACACTAGAGACTATGTCGTGGTACCTCGTTGCCACAACTGTGGTGACCTGGACCACATTCTCAGGCTGTGCACCAGGGAGCCGGCGTGCACCAAGTGCGGAGAAAGTGGCCATAATCGCAAGGTCTGTAAAGGTACACAAATCTGCATACCATGCAAAAGCAGAGGGAAGAAGTCTTGTGGAGCCGTAGGTCGGAATTGCCCAAAATACAGAATGTTGGAACAAAGATTAATCTCCAGAACTGATTATGGCTGAACTCGGCATACCGAACAGGATGCCGAAGCATAAGTCCCCGAGCAAGAGGAGGAGGGACGCTATGAGGACAAGTAAATTCAAGTTATTTCTGAGGTCACTTACGGGCGCCGAAAAAACTGAAACAACAGATATAGCCATTCAAACTGAGCCCCAAAGGGTGAACATAGCAATACAAACAGATCTCCCTATAGCAGCAGCTCCCTCCTCTGAAAGCCGGGGAGCAGAGCCGATAAAACATCAGAAACGGCAAGGGCATCCTGCGGCCATAACAGTCTCTGGAGAGAAACAGAACAAGCATGAGAAACCGATTCAAGAAAATGAAGTAACTAGCTCCAGCATAAATTCTACCGAACAGAGTACTCCAGTGGTCAGATTGCCACCTGTGGATCCTGTGAGGGTCTACCCTAATTTGGAATATACTATGCAGCTAGCAAGACTTGAACAGCCGGCTACCCTGACCACAGCCCTGAGACATGTGGTTCGTGTAGGACATGAAGAAGGAAGAAGGGTAACCTTCTCGGTGATGGAGGCTGTTGACAGAATCCAACTAAAATCAGTGAATCTCCCCACCGACTTCGGAGCCCTGCGGGACCTGCTACGAAAAGTCTTCGAAAGGAGAGGGGAGAAATTCGACTTAGACGACATTTACGAGCAGGCAGTTCTAGCCAATGGAAGAATTGCATTTGACTGGTCTAAAACCTGGCCAAATGACCGCATACATACATACTTCCCTTGATGACAAAGTTTAACATAGGACAACTAAATACACATAACAGCCGACTCGTAATGCAGGAACTCCGAAGGGAGGTGGAGGAGAGGAGATTAGATGTGCTCTGTCTACAGGAGCCATACTCCCAAGCTGGAAAGGTCGCTTTTGCTGCCGCAACATGGCAGATAATTAGTAAAGGAGAAGTCCCGAAAGCGGCGATAATAATAACAAATAAGCTCCTGAGAGTCACCACGCTCTCTCAATTCACAACTACCCACTGCAACGTCGTGGAGTTGCATTCCCCAACTGGAATCGTCTTCATAACAAACATGTACTTTCAGTACAGTGATAATATTGAAACACACTTAGATCACCTAACGAGAGTGACCACGCCGTTGCGTTGAGAAAGTTGATAATTACAGCTGACATAAATGCCAAATCCCCCCTGTGGTACAGTGGCACACGAGATGCAAATGGTGAGAAGGTAGAAGAATATATTATGGCAACACAACTTGTGGTGGCTAATAGGCCGGGCAATCCTCCTACCTACACGGCGGGAGGAAGACAAGGGAGAAATATTGACGTAACTCTAACAACACCGAATGTTACAAACATACTCCAAAATTGGAAGGTAATAGGGAATGGCACCACAAGCGACCATAATTTAAAAACTTTCGCCATAGGGGATAGAGAGTGCCGCTGGGCCATGGGGTGGGAATTGCAATATAACTTTAATAGAGCAGATTGGGAGCCGCTAGCGAGGGAGTGCGAAATTCCTCCTTTACCGGGAGGGGACGCACAACAAGATATAGACGTAAACGACAGAACTGACGACATAGTGACCGCCATAACTACAGCGGTGAGGGCTGCTGTACCAACCAGGAAGAGGGCCATGGCGGCCTCTCCGTCACCATGGACGCCTGAACTAGAGGAATTGCGTCAGTCTGTCAGAAGGCTAAGGAGGTACTACCAGCGCAGTGTCGTCTGGCAGGAGAAACAAAGATGGCAGTTGCGGTATAGTGAGGCCAAGCAACAGTTCCAAAAGGAACTACGCGAGGTCAGGATGCGGAGCTGGGAACGCTACGTGCTCAGTCAACTTGTGCTGGATCCATGGGGACTTCCCTACAAGTTAGTGAGGGAAAAGATCCGCTCTCCTATGGTGCTATCAACTGTCAGGCACGGGGGCGGGATGACGGAGTCCTGGCAGGAAACTGCTGGGGTCCTCCTCCAGTCCCTGTTGCCTGATGACTATGCGGACGGGGAAACTGAAGCACAGCGGCAACTGCGAGAGGAGGATCAAGTGCAATATAACAACGATGCAGCGGTCTACCCCTTCTCGGAAGAGGAGGTGGCGGCACACATAAAATCTCTCAAAAGAGGGAAAGCTCCTGGGCCAGACGGAATTGTGGCGGAGGTGGTGCAATTCCTGGCCCCCTAGCTGGTTGCGCCATTAACGCATTTATATAATGAATGCCTAAGGCAACAACAGTTCCCAAGGAGATGGAAAAAGGCAAATGTTGTCATTATAAAGAAAGGACAAGATAAAGATCCAGCGGAAGTGAAGTCATACAGGCCAATCTGCCTGTTGGACTTGCTTGGTAAAATATTAGAGAAGTTGCTGGCTGACAGGCTGGCGGCACACAGAGTTTTGTGCGGGATGAGCAGCAGGCAATTCGGTTTCAGGCCGGGGCGATCGGCATCTGATGCAATCGCCCTAGCAGCCGAGGTCTGCGGCTCAACCCCGCATAAATACGTGGTGGGCATCATGGTGGACATCAGTGGCGCCTTTGACAACCTGTGGTGGCCTTCGCTCTTCTCCTGCTTGCGGGAGAAAGAGTGTCCAGGGCCGCTATATGGTTGCCTGAGGAGCTATTGCGAGGAACGAGAGGTCTGGCTATCATCCTCTAGCGAGAGAGTTAGTAAGGTGATCACGAAAGGATGTCCCCAGGGATCGGTCCTTGGACCGCTTTTTTGGGACATCCATATGGAGCCTTTATTGGACAACCTACAACAATGCGAGGATGTGCTAGAGGTGATAGCCTATGCAGATGACCTCCTCCTGTTGGTCGATGGCCGGAGCCGAGATGACATTGAACCTAAGATAGAAAGGGCCATAGACTAACTTCAACAGTGGTGCCACACCACCAAAATGACAGTCTCACCAAGTAAGTCAACTTACTTACTGCTGAAAGGACAACTAACCAGGAACCCGACAGTTAGAATCGACAGTTCACCAGTATTACGAAGACGTGACACACGATACTTAGGAGTCATCATTGATGAGAAATGGAACTTCGGGAGGCACATTGAAACCGTAACCCAAAAGGCCCTACAAATTATAAATAATCTCATTTCCATAGGACACAAAAGATTTCACCTCCCTCCACACCTCATTAAACTATATCATAATAGTATCTTAACCTCAGTGGTGGGTTACGGCTCGGGAGTCTGGGCGCACAGACTCACGAGGGTTGTGCCTGCCATGGCAGTGAGAAGGGTGCAAAGAAGTATGATATTACGATCTGTGGGGGCTTATAGAACGTCTCCAGGGGGGGCCCTGTTAGTCATAATGGGGCTCTGCCCACTAGATATAAAGATAAGGGAGCAAACAGCCTGGTATTGGGCAAAAAAGGGGAATCAAGGCAAAATTGAAGACATTATGGGGGTGAGGGTGGCAAATAAGAGGGAAATTATGAGAAGGGGAGAAGAATTATGGCAGGGGACTTGGGAAACGGAGGAAACCGGACGTAGAACTTTTCAGTTCATTCCGGACGTGAGGGAACGCTTGCAAATGAAGTATTTTGAGCCAACAAGGGGATTGATCCACTTTCTCACTGGACATGGACCCTACCCGACATACCTATGTCGGTTTGGGAAGAAGGCAACGCCCGCGTGTGAATGTGGCGTTCCGGAAGGTACTCCTGAACATGTGATCTACGAGTGTCCTCTCTTCAATGATGTTGCAACCACACTCCGAGACAGACTACCAAACCAAGACACATACCAACTTCTAAGACGCGAAGATACCTTTCAACTGCTTAACACTCTGGCAAACGAGGTATCACGTAAGGTGTTGATGGAATATCTGAGGGACATGAATTAAAATAAACTGAGAAATATACACCGATTTCGTCTGGATCCCTGTTCCCATACCGCCTGGGCGCGGACTGGCCGACTTTCCACCATAGTTGGGATCCGCCGCGTGCAGGAATAGGGGGAGTAGGGGTCAACTCTACCAAAATGGAAAGCACCGGATTTGACTTAGGATAAGCTTAGTTTGTAGGAATTAGACTAGGATATTTACGTTTAGGAAAGTGCAGCGAAATAACATCTTGGCCTGCCCAGTGCCAGGGGCATGCTCTTCGGGTTTAGCTCGAAGAGCAAGGCAATTATCAGTAGGTTTATACTCTCTGTTGGCACATATGTGACGCTGCAGATGTTAGAACTTAGTGATAAGAAGTAGTATTTAATTGTAGGTATAGACAATAATATTAGTGGTGCCCATTATTGTGAAACACCTGTAGCTCACTTACAATTTAGAATTAAGAGCTGCATATTTGTAATAATCATTGTATTATAATACAGGCCCACTAATCAACTAAGGGAGTGGGTTATTATATACAACTATTATTGATGTTGAAATAAAGTTTAAAAAAAATGCTTTATCTGCGCCATCCGCCTTAATCACATCTGAGAGTAATTCTTAGTAAAACGCCTGTCGCTAATTGTTCGTCATCACAGATACTGTTGGCTATACGGCCACGACGCGAAACTGATTTCCAAAATTCGTCTTCCTCCTCTGAGGATGGAACTTACCACCTCTGGTTTACTACAGCATGGCTCTACCACTGAGCTAAAGGGGCGCGGCCTAGCGGTACTCTTGCGTACTTCGGCCTTACGGTCGCCTGCATCATCAGACTTCAGCTGACAACACTTCATATTAGCTTCTAATATTTGCAGCTATGGCGACCCATTATTGCTTGGCTACACATCTGACACGTAACCGATGTGCTCTCCAAACAACAACACTTGCATTTCAGGACATGTCTTTCACACATGTCTACAAAATCACCTTCACCTTCAAATACAGTTTCCTTGCGACTGACAGAGACGTAGGCAAAGTTTAAAGTTGCTATTTACATTATATCACGTTAATCAGAAAACGGTAATTTACATCTGCAGCGGAACAAAATTCCGTTCCGCCCAGCGTGGGTCTCGAACCCACAACCTTGGATTTAAGAGTCTCACGCTCTACCGACTTAGCTACCCGGCTGCCTCGGTTAATACCTGCCGGGTAGCAAGTCACAAAGTACTCGTTTGGGTTGGGTGGTCCCATACAGAATCTCTCCATGCTGCCTAATGTTTTCCTAACGTTACACTCGTCACGTAGTTCACTCTTATTTCATAATCATTTCTGAGATGTAAAGGAATTGCATGACAACATGCAGAGCTAGTGGCGTCAAAATTAACACACATACTTGATGTGACTCATAAGCCGAACGAGTTACTTTCCGACGTTGTTTTAGATGTGCAAGTGCCAGTCAAAACTCGCGGTGACGGCACCCTGCCGACCATTTCGCTAGTTAACACCGGTCTTGTTGTGTGTGTTTCAAGCTCAAGAGCAACTCCAAGCAAAAAATGGTCAACAGCAACATTCAGACGGTTTCGTACTGCTCAATTGCTACATTAAAACGGTATGTTTCTTTTTCAGAACTGGAAAAACACGAGCGTGACAGCATTCGAACCTGTAATCTTCAGATCCGAAGTCCGACGCCTGATCCATTAGGCCACACGGTCACTGACGCCCAACTATAACTTGTATATGACTCATCTCGAAACGCTCACACCCTGAGGAATTGTGTTTTCGTTCTGCACAGCCGCTGCCCCTTGCTCTTTCCCACCCATTCGTTACATTCAACCTCTTACGAGACCGACCAAATATAGACTGAAAAACAAGACCACACACTTTGTGCATTCGGAATCGAAGGCAGGGCGTCCCTCGCCGCATTTGCTACGATGGCCATTTGCTACTTCTGCAGAAGCGGCGGCGGCGGCGACAACGATGACGACAGCGAGAGGCTCTGAGATATGTGAGAAATACATCTATAAAATGTAATTCAGACTGCCTCGTCCCACCTTATGCTGTACCGCTTTGGCAAATGCTTTATCTGCGCCATTCGCCTTAACCACATCTGAGAGTAATTCTTAATAAAACTCTTGTCGCTAATTGTTCGTCATCACAGATACTGTTTGCTACACGGCCACGACGCGAAACTGATTTCCAAAATTTGTTTTCCTCCTCTGAGGATGGAACTTACCACCCCTGGTTTACTACACCAGTGCTGTACCACTGAGCTAAAGGGTCGCGGCCTAGCGGTATTCTTGCGTACTTGGGCCATACGGTCGCCTGCATCATCAGACTTCAGCTGACAACACTTCATATTACCTTCTAATATTTGCAGCTATGGCGACCCATTACTGCTTGGCTACACATCTGACACGTAACCGATGTGCTCTCCAAACAACAACACTTGCATTTCAGAACATGTCTTTCACACATGTCTACAAAATCACCTTCACCTTCAAATGCAGTTTCCTTGCGACTGACAGAGACGTAGGCAAAGGTTATAGTTGCTATTTACATTATATCACGTTAATCAGAAAAACGGTAATTTACATCTGCAGCGGAACAAAATTCCGTTCCGCCCAGCGTGTGGCTCGAACCCACAACCATGGGGTTAATACTCTTACACTCTACCGACGTAGCTATCCGTCTGCCTCGGTTAATACCTGTCGGGTAGCAAGTCACACAGTACTCGTTTGGGTTGGGTGGTCCCATACAGAATCTCTCCATGCTGAATAATGTTTTCCTAACGTCACACTCGTCACGTACTTCACTCTTATTTCATAATCATTTCTGAGAGGTAAAGGAATTGCATGACAACATGCAGAGCTAGTGGCGTCAAAATTAACACACATACTTGATGTGACTCAAAAGCCGAACGAGTTACTTTCCGCCGTTGTTTTAGATGTGCGAGTGCCAGTCAAAACTCGCGGTGACGGCACCCTGCCGACCATTTCGCTGGTTAACACCGGTCTTGTTGTGTGTGTTTCTAGCTCAAGAGCAACTCCAAGCAAAAAATGGTCAACAGCAACATTCAGACGGTTTCGTACTGCTCAATTGCTACAATAAAACTGTATGTTTCTTTTTCAGAACTGGAAAAACACGAGCGTGACAGCATTCGAACTTGTAATCATCAGATCCGAAGTCCGTCGCCTGATCCATAGGCCACACAGTCACTGACGACCAACTATAACTTGTATACGACTCATCTCGAAACGCTCACACACTGAGGAATTGTGTTTTCGTTCTGCACAGCCGCTGCCCCTTGCTCTTTCCCACCCATTCGTTACATTCAACCTCTTACGAGACCGACAAAATATAGACTGGGAAACAAGACCACACGCTTCGTGCTTTCGGAAGCGAAGGCAGGGCGTCCCTCGCCGCATTTGCTATGATGGCCATTTGCTACCTCTGCAGAAGTGGCGGCGGCGACGACGACGACGACAGGCTCTGAGATATGTGAGAAATACATCTATAAAATGTAATTCAGACTGCCTCGTCCCACCTTATGCTGTACCGCTTTGGCAAAGGCTTTATCTGCGCCATTCGCCTTAATCACATCTGAGAGTAATTCTTAATAAAACGCCTGTCGCTAATTGTTCGTCATCACAGATACTGTTTGCTATACGGCCATGACGCAAAACTGATTTCCAAAATTCGTCTTCCTCCTCTGAGGATGGAACTTACCACCCCTGGTTTACTAAGCCAGTGCTCTACCACTGAGCTAAAGAGGCGCGGCCTAGCGGTACTCTTGCGTACTTCGGCCTTACGGTCGCCTGCATCATCAGCCTTCAACTGACAACAATCCATATTGGCTTCTAATATTTGCAGAATGGCGACCCATTACTGCTTGCTACACATCTGGTACGTAACCGATGTGCTCTCCAAACAACAACACTTGCATTTCAGAACAGGTCTTTAACACATGTCTACAAAATCACCTTCACCTTCAAATACAGTTTCCTTGCGACTGACATAGACGTAGGCAAAGTTTAAAGTTGCTATTTACATTATATCACGTTAATCAGAAAAACGGTAATTTACATCTGCAGCGGAACAAAATTCCGTTCCGAACAGCGTGGGGCTCGAACCCACAACCCTGGGGTTAAAAATTTTACACTCTACCAACTTAGCTATCCGTCTGCCTCGGTTAATACCTGCCGGGTAGCAAGACACACATTACTCGTTTGGGTTGGGTGGTCCCATACAGAATCTCTCCATGCTGCCTAATGTTTTCCTAACGTCACACTCGTCACGTACTTCATTTTTATTTCATAATCTTTTCTGAGAGGTAAAGGAATTGCATGACAACATGCAGAGCTAGTGGCATCAAATTAACACACATACTTGAAGTGAGTCAAAAGCCGAACGAGTTACTTTCCGACGTTGTTTTAGATGTGCAAGTGCCAGTCAAAACTCGCGGTGACGGCACCCTGCCGACCATTTCGCTAGTTAACACCGGTCTTGTTGTGTGTGTTTCATGCTCAAGAGCAACTCCAAGCAAAAAATGGTCAACAGCAACATTGAGACGGTTTCGTACTGCTCAATTGCTACATTAAAACGGTATGTTTCTTTTTCAGAACTGGAAAAACACGAGCCTGACAGCATTCGAACCTGTAACCTTCAGATCCGAAGTCCGACGCCTGATACATTACGCCACACGGTCACTGACGACCAACTATAACTTGTATATGACTCATCTCGAAACGCTCACACCCTGAGGAATTGTGTTTTCGTTCTGCACAGCCGCTGCCCCTTGCCCTTTCCCACCCATTCGTTACATTCAACCTCTTACGAGGCCGACCAAATATAGACTGGGAAACAAGACCACAAACTTTGTGCATTCGGAATCGAAGGCAGGGCGTCCCTCGCCGCATTTGCTACGATGGCCATTTGCTACTTCTGCAGAAGCGGCGGCGGCGACGACGACGACGTCCAACGCGAGAGGCTCTGAGATATGTGAGAAATACATCTATAAAATGTAATTCAGACTGCCTCGTCCCACCATAGGCTGTACCGCTTTGGGAAATGCTTTATCTGCGCCATTCGCCTTAATCACATCTGAGAGGAATTCTTAAAATAACGCCTGTCGCTAATTGTTCGTCATCACAGATACTGTTTGCTATACGGCCACGACGCGAAACAGATTTCCAAAATTTGTCTTTCTCCTCTGAGGGTGGGACTTACCACCCCTGGTTTACTACACCAATGCTCAACCACTGAGTTAAAGAGGAGCGTCCTAGCGGTACTCTTGCGAACTTCGGCATTACGGTCGCCTGCATCATCAGACTTCAGCTGACAACACTTCATATTAGCTTCTAATATTTGCAGCTATGGTTGACCCATTACTGCTTGGCTACACATCTGACACGTAACCGATGTGCTCTCCAAACAACAACACTTGCATTTCAGAACATGTCTTTCACACATGTCTACAAAATCACCTTCACCTTCAAATACAGTTTCCTTGCGACTGACAGAGACGTAGGCAAAGTTTAAAGTTGCTATTTACATCATACCATTTATACAGAAAAACGGTAATTTACATCTGTAGCGGAACAAAGTTCCGTTCCGCCCAGCGTGGGGCTCGAACACACAACCCTGGGATTGAGAGTCTCAAGCTCTACCGACTTAGGTAGCCGGTTGCCTCGGTTAATACCTGCCGGGTAGCAAGTCACACAGTACTCGTTTGGGTTGGGTGGTCCCATACAGAATCTCTCCATGCTGCCTAATGTTTTCCTAACGTCACACTCATCACGTACTTCACTTCTATTTCATAACAATTTCTGAGAGGTAAGAAATTGCATGACAACATGCAGAGCTAGTGGCGTAAAAATTAACACACATACTTGATGTGACTCAAAAGCCGAACGCGTTACTTTCCGACGTTGTTTTAGATGTGCAAGTGCCAGTCAAAACTCGCGGTGACGGCACCCTGCCGACCATTTCGCTAGTTAACACCGGTCTTGTTGCGTGTGTTTCAAGCTCAAGAGGAACTCCAAGCAAAAAATGGTCAACAGCAACATTCAGACGGTTCCGTACTGCTCAATTGCTACATTAAAACGGTATGTTTCTTTTTCAGAACTGGAAAAACACGAGCGTGACAGCATTCGAACCTGTAATCTTCACATCCGAAGTACGACGTCTGATCCATTACGCCACACGATCACTGACGACAAACTATAACTTGTGTACGACTCATCTCGAAACACTCACACCCTGAGGAATTGTGTTTTCGTTCTGCACAGCTGCTGCACCTTGCTCTTTCCCACCCATTCGTTACATTCAACCTCTAACGAGACCGACCAAATATAGACTGGGATACAAGACCACACACTTTGTGCATTCGGAATCGAAGGCAGGGCGTCCCTCGCCGCATTTGCTACGATGGCCATTTGCTACTTCTGCAGAAGCGGGGGCGGCGGCGACAACGACGACGACCGCGAGAGGCTCTGGGATATGTGAGAAATACATCTATAAAATGTAATTCAGACTACATCGTCCCACCTTATGCTGTACCGCTTTGGCAAATGCTTTATCTGCACCATTCGCCTTAATCACATCTGAGAGAAATTCTTAATAAAACGCTTGTCGCTAATTGTTCGTCATCACAGATACTGTTTGCTATACGGCAACGACGCGAAACTGATTTCCAAAATTCGTCTTCCTCCTCTGAGGACGGAACTTACCACCCCTGGTTTACTACACCAGTGCTCTACCACTGAGCTAAAGGGGCGCGGCCTAGCGGTATTCTTCCGTACTTCGACCATACGGTCGCCTGCATCATCAGACTTCAGCTGACAACACTTCATATTAGCTTCTAATATTTGCAGCTATGGCGACCTCATTACTCCTTGGCTACACATCTGACACGTAACCGATGTGCTCTCCAAACAACAACACTTGCATTTCAGAACATGTCTTTCACACATGTCTACAAAATCACCTTCACGTTCAAATACAGTTTCCTTGGGACTGACAGAGACGTAGGCAAAGTTGAAAGTTGCTATTTACATTATATCACGTTAATCAGAAAACGGTAATTTTCATCTGCAGCGGAACAAAATTCCGTTCCGCCCAGCGTGGGTCTCGAACCCACAACACTGGGATTAAGAGTCTCACGCTCTACCGACTTAGCTAGCCGGCTGCCTCGGTTAGTACCTGCCAGGTAGCACGCCACACAGTACTCGTTTGGGTTGGGTGGTCCCATACAGATTCTCTCCATGCTGCCTAATGTTTTCCTAACGTCACACTCGTCACGTACTTAACTTTTATTTCATAATCATTTCTGAGAGGTAAACTAATTGCATGTCAACATGCAGAGCTAGTGGCGTCAAAATTAACACACATACTTGATGTGACTCAAAAGCCGAACGAGTTACTTTCCGCCGTTGTTTTAGATGTGCAAGTGCCAGTCAAAACTCGCGGTGACGGCACCCTGCCGACCATTTCGCTAGTTAACACCGGTCTTGTTGTGTGTGTTTCAAGCTCAAGAGCAACTCCAAGCAAAAAATGGTCAACAGCAACATTCAGACGGTTTCTTACTGCTCAATTGCTACATTAAAACGGTATGTTTCTTTTTCTGAACTGGAAAAACACGAGCGTGACAGCATTCGAACCTGTAATCTTCAGATCCGACGTCCGACGCCTTATCCATTAGGCCACACGGTCACTGACGACCAACTATAACTTGTATACGACTCATCTCGTAACGCTCACACCCTGAGGAATTGTGTTTTCGTTCTGCACAGCCGCTGCCCCTTGCTCTTTCCCACCCATTCGTTACATTCAACCTCTTACGAGACCGACCAGATATAGACTGGGAAACAAGACCACACACTTTGTGCATTCGGAATCGAAGGCAGGGCGTCCCTCGCCGCATTTGCTACGATGGCCATTTGTTACTTCTGCAGACGCGGTGGCGACGACGACGACGACGACGACCGCGAGAGGCTCTGAGATATGTGAGAAATACATCTATAAAATGTAATTCTGATTGCCTCGTCCCACCTTATGCTTTACCGCTTTGGCAAATGCTTTATCTAAAGCATAAGGTGGGACGAGGCAGTCAGAATTACATTTTATGCTTTACCGCATTGGCAAATGCTTTACCTGTCTGACGTGGATCTGTCTGGCGTGGGACCTGTCGTTTCGCGGTGCGTTTTTTTTTTGGCGTGGGCCAGTCCTCGCCGGCGCCCCATAAGGCACAGAGGTTCGCACTGGGGCGTATCGCTTCCAGTCGGACGTGCCCACAGGGGAAGTGATGCGTCATATATAGCCTCTCCTTCTCAAGTTGCTCTTTCCGCCTTCAAGTGGTGCCGGACGTTAAGCTTGGCATTTCTCGGGCTTGCCGGGGTGTGCCTTGCGACAAAAGGAAGAGCTGCCACCCAACCCGATGCGAAAGCGAAGGGTGCGTGGCACAGGGGGAGCTGTGTCGAGAGACGAACATCTGTCCCTTTAGTTCGCAGGGCCCAGACCAGCAGGAGCTCTGCATGCCGGCGACTTCGTTCGTCGGCGTGGGATCGCGGCGCGAGTCGGCAAGGGCGCTTCGCCGCGCCCCTGGGTAACCGGGGCGTGTTCTGCCAAACCCAGGAGGTGGTGACACCGCCTGGGCCCGGTTAACTGGGTCCAGACCGCCGAACGTCTGGGGGACCGGCCCGCCACCTGAGTAGGAGTGGGTCCTTGGCCGAAAGGTGGAAACTCGTGCTAGTAGGCAGCGAAGGGCGAGAGGTGCATCCGCCTCTCCAGAGTGGGGTGCAGTTGCCGAGGAGCGTCGCGTGGAATCGCCGATGACGGAGCCATCGATGGGGACCAGTGCGCTGGCAACGGCGCGCTGAACCCGGCAGTTCGAGAGGGCCCTTGACCTTGGGGCGAGGTCGGTGGGCGAGCTGCAAGAAGTCCCCCCCCCCCCCCCCATGCCAGAGGAGCCGGTCCAGGGTAAGAGACGGGCTCCCACCTTTTTTTTATATCACTCGTAAATCATGGCGACGGCAGTTATGAGTGATTTGAGTGCGCCTCAACGTGCGTCTACTGCGCCTGATCCCTCTCCTCAGGACGAGCTGGGACAGGTCGAGAATGAGACAGTTATGCAAAGGCTTGCCAGAATAACTACGCTCATGGAGCAATCTGTAAAAAATGGCAAGATCAGCCAAGCCGGAATGTCAGCCATTAAAAATGAATTGGCAGCTTGGGCCATCGTCCATGCAAAACTAGAAGGAAGGCTAGAAGAACTAGTAAAAGAAAACAACCGACTAAGAAAGCAGCCAGTGAAAACTTGGGCGGCAGTGGCAGCGCAAGCTCCCACCAAGCCCAACACCACCAGAGAGACTATAGACAAGGTAACTAAGAGGCCAGATACGGCAGTCTTTTTGAGAACACTTCCTGGACAAGACACAAGCATAAAGAAAATACAGGAGTTATTCACGAAAACCGTGGACCCTGTGAAGGAAAAAATAAAGATAAAGAGAATCAAACCGAGTAGGAATTCAGTCATCGTAGAAGTTGCCTCGGAAGAGCATAAAGAAAAGCTGTTGAAGAACCAAAAGCTGAACTCAGTGGTGAAATGTGAGCCACCAAGAAAAATAAATCCTCTCGTCATACTTTATGACGCGCCATCTATTATGATGAACGAAGAGCTGTCAGAGACAATCAGGGCACAAAATTTTGAGCACTTAAGCGTTGAAGAATTTAATAATTGTTTTAAACTTAGATTTAAAACGGGTCCACGAGGTCGTGATGTTGTACATCATGTCGCTGAAGTGACAGCACAGATGTGGAAGAATATCACAACAATGGGCAGGATCTATGTTGGCTTCCATGCCATCAACACTAGAGACTATGTCGTGGTACCTCGTTGCCACAACTGTGGTGACCTGGACCACATTCTCAGGCTGTGCACCAGGGAGCCGGCGTGCACCAAGTGCGGAGAAAGTGGCCATAATCGCAAGGTCTGTAAAGGTACACAAATCTGCATACCATGCAAAAGCAGAGGGAAGAAGTCTTGTGGAGCCGTAGGTCGGAATTGCCCAAAATACAGAATGTTGGAACAAAGATTAATCTCCAGAACTGATTATGGCTGAACTCGGCATACCGAACAGGATGCCGAAGCATAAGTCCCCGAGCAAGAGGAGGAGGGACGCTATGAGGACAAGTAAATTCAAGTTATTTCTGAGGTCACTTACGGGCGCCGAAAAAACTGAAACAACAGATATAGCCATTCAAACTGAGCCCCAAAGGGTGAACATAGCAATACAAACAGATCTCCCTATAGCAGCAGCTCCCTCCTCTGAAAGCCGGGGAGCAGAGCCGATAAAACATCAGAAACGGCAAGGGCATCCTGCGGCCATAACAGTCTCTGGAGAGAAACAGAACAAGCATGAGAAACCGATTCAAGAAAATGAAGTAACTAGCTCCAGCATAAATTCTACCGAACAGAGTACTCCAGTGGTCAGATTGCCACCTGTGGATCCTGTGAGGGTCTACCCTAATTTGGAATATACTATGCAGCTAGCAAGACTTGAACAGCCGGCTACCCTGACCACAGCCCTGAGACATGTGGTTCGTGTAGGACATGAAGAAGGAAGAAGGGTAACCTTCTCGGTGATGGAGGCTGTTGACAGAATCCAACTAAAATCAGTGAATCTCCCCACCGACTTCGGAGCCCTGCGGGACCTGCTACGAAAAGTCTTCGAAAGGAGAGGGGAGAAATTCGACTTAGACGACATTTACGAGCAGGCAGTTCTAGCCAATGGAAGAATTGCATTTGACTGGTCTAAAACCTGGCCAAATGACCGCATACATACATACTTCCCTTGATGACAAAGTTTAACATAGGACAACTAAATACACATAACAGCCGACTCGTAATGCAGGAACTCCGAAGGGAGGTGGAGGAGAGGAGATTAGATGTGCTCTGTCTACAGGAGCCATACTCCCAAGCTGGAAAGGTCGCTTTTGCTGCCGCAACATGGCAGATAATTAGTAAAGGAGAAGTCCCGAAAGCGGCGATAATAATAACAAATAAGCTCCTGAGAGTCACCACGCTCTCTCAATTCACAACTACCCACTGCAACGTCGTGGAGTTGCATTCCCCAACTGGAATCGTCTTCATAACAAACATGTACTTTCAGTACAGTGATAATATTGAAACACACTTAGATCACCTAACGAGAGTGACCACGCCGTTGCGTTGAGAAAGTTGATAATTACAGCTGACATAAATGCCAAATCCCCCCTGTGGTACAGTGGCACACGAGATGCAAATGGTGAGAAGGTAGAAGAATATATTATGGCAACACAACTTGTGGTGGCTAATAGGCCGGGCAATCCTCCTACCTACACGGCGGGAGGAAGACAAGGGAGAAATATTGACGTAACTCTAACAACACCGAATGTTACAAACATACTCCAAAATTGGAAGGTAATAGGGAATGGCACCACAAGCGACCATAATTTAAAAACTTTCGCCATAGGGGATAGAGAGTGCCGCTGGGCCATGGGGTGGGAATTGCAATATAACTTTAATAGAGCAGATTGGGAGCGGCTAGCGAGGGAGTGCGAAATTCCTCCTTTACCGGGAGGGGACGCACAACAAGATATAGACGTAAACGACAGAACTGACGACATAGTGACCGCCATAACTACAGCGGTGAGGGCTGCTGTACCAACCAGGAAGAGGGCCATGGCGGCCTCTCCGTCACCATGGACGCCTGAACTAGAGGAATTGCGTCAGTCTGTCAGAAGGCTAAGGAGGTACTACCAGCGCAGTGTCGTCTGGCAGGAGAAACAAAGATGGCAGTTGCGGTATAGTGAGGCCAAGCAACAGTTCCAAAAGGAACTACGCGAGGTCAGGATGCGGAGCTGGGAACGCTACGTGCTCAGTCAACTTGTGCTGGATCCATGGGGACTTCCCTACAAGTTAGTGAGGGAAAAGATCCGCTCTCCTATGGTGCTATCAACTGTCAGGCACGGGGGCGGGATGACGGAGTCCTGGCAGGAAACTGCTGGGGTCCTCCTCCAGTCCCTGTTGCCTGATGACTATGCGGACGGGGAAACTGAAGCACAGCGGCAACTGCGAGAGGAGGATCAAGTGCAATATAACAACGATGCAGCGGTCTACCCCTTCTCGGAAGAGGAGGTGGCGGCACACATAAAATCTCTCAAAAGAGGGAAAGCTCCTGGGCCAGACGGAATTGTGGCGGAGGTGGTGCAATTCCTGGCCCCCTAGCTGGTTGCGCCATTAACGCATTTATATAATGAATGCCTAAGGCAACAACAGTTCCCAAGGAGATGGAAAAAGGCAAATGTTGTCATTATAAAGAAAGGACAAGATAAAGATCCAGCGGAAGTGAAGTCATACAGGCCAATCTGCCTGTTGGACTTGCTTGGTAAAATATTAGAGAAGTTGCTGGCTGACAGGCTGGCGGCACACAGAGTTTTGTGCGGGATGAGCAGCAGGCAATTCGGTTTCAGGCCGGGGCGATCGGCATCTGATGCAATCGCCCTAGCAGCCGAGGTCTGCGGCTCAACCCCGCATAAATACGTGGTGGGCATCATGGTGGACATCAGTGGCGCCTTTGACAACCTGTGGTGGCCTTCGCTCTTCTCCTGCTTGCGGGAGAAAGAGTGTCCAGGGCCGCTATATGGTTGCCTGAGGAGCTATTGCGAGGAACGAGAGGTCTGGCTATCATCCTCTAGCGAGAGAGTTAGTAAGGTGATCACGAAAGGATGTCCCCAGGGATCGGTCCTTGGACCGCTTTTTTGGGACATCCATATGGAGCCTTTATTGGACAACCTACAACAATGCGAGGATGTGCTAGAGGTGATAGCCTATGCAGATGACCTCCTCCTGTTGGTCGATGGCCGGAGCCGAGATGACATTGAACCTAAGATAGAAAGGGCCATAGACTAACTTCAACAGTGGTGCCACACCACCAAAATGACAGTCTCACCAAGTAAGTCAACTTACTTACTGCTGAAAGGACAACTAACCAGGAACCCGACAGTTAGAATCGACAGTTCACCAGTATTACGAAGACGTGACACACGATACTTAGGAGTCATCATTGATGAGAAATGGAACTTCGGGAGGCACATTGAAACCGTAACCCAAAAGGCCCTACAAATTATAAATAATCTCATTTCCATAGGACACAAAAGATTTCACCTCCCTCCACACCTCATTAAACTATATCATAATAGTATCTTAACCTCAGTGGTGGGTTACGGCTCGGGAGTCTGGGCGCACAGACTCACGAGGGTTGTGCCTGCCATGGCAGTGAGAAGGGTGCAAAGAAGTATGATATTACGATCTGTGGGGGCTTATAGAACGTCTCCAGGGGGGGCCCTGTTAGTCATAATGGGGCTCTGCCCACTAGATATAAAGATAAGGGAGCAAACAGCCTGGTATTGGGCAAAAAAGGGGAATCAAGGCAAAATTGAAGACATTATGGGGGTGAGGGTGGCAAATAAGAGGGAAATTATGAGAAGGGGAGAAGAATTATGGCAGGGGACTTGGGAAACGGAGGAAACCGGACGTAGAACTTTTCAGTTCATTCCGGACGTGAGGGAACGCTTGCAAATGAAGTATTTTGAGCCAACAAGGGGATTGATCCACTTTCTCACTGGACATGGACCCTACCCGACATACCTATGTCGGTTTGGGAAGAAGGCAACGCCCGCGTGTGAATGTGGCGTTCCGGAAGGTACTCCTGAACATGTGATCTACGAGTGTCCTCTCTTCAATGATGTTGCAACCACACTCCGAGACAGACTACCAAACCAAGACACATACCAACTTCTAAGACGCGAAGATACCTTTCAACTGCTTAACACTCTGGCAAACGAGGTATCACGTAAGGTGTTGATGGAATATCTGAGGGACATGAATTAAAATAAACTGAGAAATATACACCGATTTCGTCTGGATCCCTGTTCCCATACCGCCTGGGCGCGGACTGGCCGACTTTCCACCATAGTTGGGATCCGCCGCGTGCAGGAATAGGGGGAGTAGGGGTCAACTCTACCAAAATGGAAAGCACCGGATTTGACTTAGGATAAGCTTAGTTTGTAGGAATTAGACTAGGATATTTACGTTTAGGAAAGTGCAGCGAAATAACATCTTGGCCTGCCCAGTGCCAGGGGCATGCTCTTCGGGTTTAGCTCGAAGAGCAAGGCAATTATCAGTAGGTTTATACTCTCTGTTGGCACATATGTGACGCTGCAGATGTTAGAACTTAGTGATAAGAAGTAGTATTTAATTGTAGGTATAGACAATAATATTAGTGGTGCCCATTATTGTGAAACACCTGTAGCTCACTTACAATTTAGAATTAAGAGCTGCATATTTGTAATAATCATTGTATTATAATACAGGCCCACTAATCAACTAAGGGAGTGGGTTATTATATACAACTATTATTGATGTTGAAATAAAGTTTAAAAAAAATGCTTTATCTGCGCCATCCGCCTTAATCACATCTGAGAGTAATTCTTAGTAAAACGCCTGTCGCTAATTGTTCGTCATCACAGATACTGTTGGCTATACGGCCACGACGCGAAACTGATTTCCAAAATTCGTCTTCCTCCTCTGAGGATGGAACTTACCACCTCTGGTTTACTACAGCATGGCTCTACCACTGAGCTAAAGGGGCGCGGCCTAGCGGTACTCTTGCGTACTTCGGCCTTACGGTCGCCTGCATCATCAGACTTCAGCTGACAACACTTCATATTAGCTTCTAATATTTGCAGCTATGGCGACCCATTATTGCTTGGCTACACATCTGACACGTAACCGATGTGCTCTCCAAACAACAACACTTGCATTTCAGAACA
Organism: Schistocerca gregaria; assembly: GCF_023897955.1. Lineage (NCBI taxonomy): Eukaryota > Metazoa > Arthropoda > Insecta > Orthoptera > Acrididae > Schistocerca > Schistocerca gregaria. The sequence goes on along the minus strand of NW_026061777.1, from coordinate 590,489 downwards.
TGTCTTTCACACATGTCTACAAAATCACCTTCACCTTCAAATACAGTTTCCTTGCGACTGACAGAGACGTAGGCAAAGTTTAAAGTTGCTATTTACATTATATCACGTTAATCAGAAAACGGTAATTTACATCTGCAGCGGAACAAAATTCCGTTCCGCCCAGCGTGGGTCTCGAACCCACAACCTTGGATTTAAGAGTCTCACGCTCTACCGACTTAGCTACCCGGCTGCCTCGGTTAATACCTGCCGGGTAGCAAGTCACAAAGTACTCGTTTGGGTTGGGTGGTCCCATACAGAATCTCTCCATGCTGCCTAATGTTTTCCTAACGTTACACTCGTCACGTAGTTCACTCTTATTTCATAATCATTTCTGAGATGTAAAGGAATTGCATGACAACATGCAGAGCTAGTGGCGTCAAAATTAACACACATACTTGATGTGACTCATAAGCCGAACGAGTTACTTTCCGACGTTGTTTTAGATGTGCAAGTGCCAGTCAAAACTCGCGGTGACGGCACCCTGCCGACCATTTCGCTAGTTAACACCGGTCTTGTTGTGTGTGTTTCAAGCTCAAGAGCAACTCCAAGCAAAAAATGGTCAACAGCAACATTCAGACGGTTTCGTACTGCTCAATTGCTACATTAAAACGGTATGTTTCTTTTTCAGAACTGGAAAAACACGAGCGTGACAGCATTCGAACCTGTAATCTTCAGATCCGAAGTCCGACGCCTGATCCATTAGGCCACACGGTCACTGACGCCCAACTATAACTTGTATATGACTCATCTCGAAACGCTCACACCCTGAGGAATTGTGTTTTCGTTCTGCACAGCCGCTGCCCCTTGCTCTTTCCCACCCATTCGTTACATTCAACCTCTTACGAGACCGACCAAATATAGACTGAAAAACAAGACCACACACTTTGTGCATTCGGAATCGAAGGCAGGGCGTCCCTCGCCGCATTTGCTACGATGGCCATTTGCTACTTCTGCAGAAGCGGCGGCGGCGGCGACAACGATGACGACAGCGAGAGGCTCTGAGATATGTGAGAAATACATCTATAAAATGTAATTCAGACTGCCTCGTCCCACCTTATGCTGTACCGCTTTGGCAAATGCTTTATCTGCGCCATTCGCCTTAACCACATCTGAGAGTAATTCTTAATAAAACTCTTGTCGCTAATTGTTCGTCATCACAGATACTGTTTGCTACACGGCCACGACGCGAAACTGATTTCCAAAATTTGTTTTCCTCCTCTGAGGATGGAACTTACCACCCCTGGTTTACTACACCAGTGCTGTACCACTGAGCTAAAGGGTCGCGGCCTAGCGGTATTCTTGCGTACTTGGGCCATACGGTCGCCTGCATCATCAGACTTCAGCTGACAACACTTCATATTACCTTCTAATATTTGCAGCTATGGCGACCCATTACTGCTTGGCTACACATCTGACACGTAACCGATGTGCTCTCCAAACAACAACACTTGCATTTCAGAACATGTCTTTCACACATGTCTACAAAATCACCTTCACCTTCAAATGCAGTTTCCTTGCGACTGACAGAGACGTAGGCAAAGGTTATAGTTGCTATTTACATTATATCACGTTAATCAGAAAAACGGTAATTTACATCTGCAGCGGAACAAAATTCCGTTCCGCCCAGCGTGTGGCTCGAACCCACAACCATGGGGTTAATACTCTTACACTCTACCGACGTAGCTATCCGTCTGCCTCGGTTAATACCTGTCGGGTAGCAAGTCACACAGTACTCGTTTGGGTTGGGTGGTCCCATACAGAATCTCTCCATGCTGAATAATGTTTTCCTAACGTCACACTCGTCACGTACTTCACTCTTATTTCATAATCATTTCTGAGAGGTAAAGGAATTGCATGACAACATGCAGAGCTAGTGGCGTCAAAATTAACACACATACTTGATGTGACTCAAAAGCCGAACGAGTTACTTTCCGCCGTTGTTTTAGATGTGCGAGTGCCAGTCAAAACTCGCGGTGACGGCACCCTGCCGACCATTTCGCTGGTTAACACCGGTCTTGTTGTGTGTGTTTCTAGCTCAAGAGCAACTCCAAGCAAAAAATGGTCAACAGCAACATTCAGACGGTTTCGTACTGCTCAATTGCTACAATAAAACTGTATGTTTCTTTTTCAGAACTGGAAAAACACGAGCGTGACAGCATTCGAACTTGTAATCATCAGATCCGAAGTCCGTCGCCTGATCCATAGGCCACACAGTCACTGACGACCAACTATAACTTGTATACGACTCATCTCGAAACGCTCACACACTGAGGAATTGTGTTTTCGTTCTGCACAGCCGCTGCCCCTTGCTCTTTCCCACCCATTCGTTACATTCAACCTCTTACGAGACCGACAAAATATAGACTGGGAAACAAGACCACAAACTTTGTGCATTCGGAATCGAAGGCAGGGCGTCCCTCGCCGCATTTGCTACGATGGCCATTTGCTACTTCTGCAGAAGCGGCGGCGGCGGCGACGACGACGACGACGACGACGACGACGACGACGACGACGACGACGACGACCAACGCGAGAGGCTCTGAGATATGTGAGAAATACATCTATAAAATGTAATTCAGACTGCCTCGTCCCACCATAGGCTGTACCGCTTTGGGAAATGCTTTATCTGCGCCATTCGCCTTAATCACATCTGAGAGGAATTCTTAAAATAACGCCTGTCGCTAATTGTTCGTCATCACAGATACTGTTTGCTATACGGCCACGACGCGAAACAGATTTCCAAAATTTGTCTTTCTCCTCTGAGGGTGGGACTTACCACCCCTGGTTTACTACACCAATGCTCAACCACTGAGTTAAAGAGGAGCGTCCTAGCGGTACTCTTGCGAACTTCGGCATTACGGTCGCCTGCATCATCAGACTTCAGCTGACAACACTTCATATTAGCTTCTAATATTTGCAGCTATGGTTGACCCATTACTGCTTGGCTACACATCTGACACGTAACCGATGTGCTCTCCAAACAACAACACTTGCATTTCAGAACATGTCTTTCACACATGTCTACAAAATCACCTTCACCTTCAAATACAGTTTCCTTGCGACTGACAGAGACGTAGGCAAAGTTTAAAGTTGCTATTTACATCATACCATTTATACAGAAAAACGGTAATTTACATCTGTAGCGGAACAAAATTCCGTTCCGCCCAGCGTGGGGCTCGAACACACAACCCTGGGATTGAGAGTCTCAAGCTCTACCGACTTAGGTAGCCGGTTGCCTCGGTTAATACCTGCCGGGTAGCAAGTCACACAGTACTCGTTTGGGTTGGGTGGTCCCATACAGAATCTCTCCATGCTGCCTAATGTTTTCCTAACGTCACACTCATCACGTACTTCACTTCTATTTCATAACAATTTCTGAGAGGTAAGAAATTGCATGACAACATGCAGAGCTAGTGGCGTAAAAATTAACACACATACTTGATGTGACTCAAAAGCCGAACGCGTTACTTTCCGACGTTGTTTTAGATGTGCAAGTGCCAGTCAAAACTCGCGGTGACGGCACCCTGCCGACCATTTCGCTAGTTAACACCGGTCTTGTTGCGTGTGTTTCAAGCTCAAGAGGAACTCCAAGCAAAAAATGGTCAACAGCAACATTCAGACGGTTCCGTACTGCTCAATTGCTACATTAAAACGGTATGTTTCTTTTTCAGAACTGGAAAAACACGAGCGTGACAGCATTCGAACCTGTAATCTTCACATCCGAAGTACGACGTCTGATCCATTACGCCACACGATCACTGACGACAAACTATAACTTGTATACGACTCATCTCGAAACACTCACACCCTGAGGAATTGTGTTTTCGTTCTGCACAGCTGCTGCACCTTGCTCTTTCCCACCCATTCGTTACATTCAACCTCTAACGAGACCGACCAAATATAGACTGGGATACAAGACCACACACTTTGTGCATTCGGAATCGAAGGCAGGGCGTCCCTCGCCGCATTTGCTTCGATGGCCATTTGCTACTTCTGCAGAAGCGGCGGCGGCGGCGGCGACAACGACGACGACGACCGCCTGAGGCTCTGAGATATGTGAGAAATACATCTATAAAATGTAATTCAGACTGCCTCGTCCCACCTTAAGCTGTACCGCTTTGGCAAATGCTATATCTGCGCGATTCGCCTTAATCACATCTGAGAGTAATTCTTAATAAAACGCCTATTGCTAATTATTCGTCATCACAGACACTGTCTGCTATACGGCCACGACGCGAAACTGATTTCCAAAATTCGTCTTCTTCTTCTGAGGATGGAACTTACCACCCATGGTTTACTACACCAATGCTCTACCACTGAGCTAAAGAGGCGCGGCATATCGGTACTCTTGCGTACTTCGGCCTTACGGTCGCCCGCATCATCAGACTTCAGCTGACAACACTTCATATTAGCTTCTAATATTTGCAGCTATGGTTGACCCATTACTGCTTGGCTACACATCTGACACGTAACCGATGTGCTCTCCAAACAACAACACTTGCATTTCAGAACATGTCTTTCACACATGTCTACAAAATCACCTTCACCTTCAAATACAGTTTCCTTGCGACTGACAGAGACGTAGGCAAAGTTTAAAGTTGCTATTTACATCATACCATTTATTCAGAAAAACGGTAATTTACATCTGCAGCGGAACAAAATTCCGTTCCGCCCAACGTGGGGCTCGAACCCACAACCCTTGGAATAACAGTCTCACGCTCTACCGACTTAACTAGCCGGCTGCCTTGGTTTTGACCTCCCGGTTAGCAAGTCACACAGTACTCGTTTGGGTTGGGTGCTCCCATACAGAATCTCTCCATGCTGCCTAATGTTTTCCTAACGTCACACTCGTCACGTACTTCACTTTTATTTCATAATCATTTCTGAGAGGTAAAGGAATTGCATGACAACATGCAGAGCTAGTGGCGTCAAAATTAACACACATACTTGATGTGACTCAAAAGCCGAACGAGTTACTTTCCGACGTTGTTTTAGATGTGCAAGTGCAAGTCAAAACAAGCGGTGACGGCACCCTGCTGACCATTTCGCTAGTTAACACCGGTCTTGTTGCGTGTGTTTCAAGCTCAAGAGCAACTCCAAGCAAGAAATGGTCAACAGCAACATTGAGACGGTTTCGTACTGCTCAATTGCTACATTAAAACGGTATGTTTCTTTTTCAGAACTGGAAAAACACGAGCGTGACAGCATTCGAAACTGTAATCTTCAAATCCGAAGTCCGTCGCCTGATCCATTAGGCCACATGATCACTGACGACCAATTATAACTTGGTTACGACTCATCTCGAAGCACTCACACCCTGAGGAATTGTGTTTTCGTTCTGCACAGCTGCTGCCCCTTGCTCTTTCCCACCCATTCGTTACATTCAACCTCTTACGAGACCGACCAAATATAGACTGGGAAACAAGACCACACACTTTGTGCATTCGGAATCGAAGGCAGGGCGTCCCTCGCCGCATTTGCTACGATGGCCATTTGCTACTTCTGCAGAAGCGGCGGCGGCAGCGACAACGACGACGACGACCGCGAGAGGCTCTGAGATATGTGAGAAATACATCTATGAAATGTAATTCAGACTGCCTCGTCCCACCTTAAGCTGTACCGATTTGGCAAATGCTTTATCTGCGCGATTCGCCTTAATCACATCTGAGAGTAATTCTTAATAAAACGCCTATCGCTAATTATTCGTCATCACAGACACTGTCTGCTATACGGCCACGACGCGAAACTGATTTCCAAAATTCGTCTTCTTCTTCCGAGGATGGAACTAACCACCCATGGTTTACTACACCAATGCTCTACCACTGAGCTAAAGAGGCGCGGCATAGCGGTACTGTTGCGTACTTCGGCCTTACGGTCGCCCGCATCATCAGACTTCAGCTGACAACACTTCATATTAGCTTCTAATATTTGCAGCTATGGCGACCCATTACTGCCTGGGTACACATCTGACACGTAACCGATGTGCTCTCCAAACAACAACACTTGCATTTCAGAACATGTCTTTCACACATGTCTACAAAATCACCTTCACCTTCAAATACAGTTTCCTTGCGACTGACAGAGACGTAGGCAAAGTTTAAAGTTGCTATTTACATTATTTGACGTTAATCAGAAAAACGGTAATTTACATCTGTAGCGGAACAAAATTCCGTTCCGCCCAGCGTGGGGCTCGAACCCACAAACCTGAGAGTAAGAGTCTCACGCTCTCCCGACTTTGCTAGCCGGCTGCCTCGGTTAATACCTGCCGGGTAGCAAGTCACACATTACTCGTTTGGGTAGGGTGCTCCCATACAGAATCTCTCCATGCTGCCTAATGATATCCTAACGTCACACTCGTCACGTAGTTCACTCTTATTTCATAATCATTTCTGAGAGGTAAAGGAATTGCATGACAACATGCAGAGCTAGTGGCGTCAAAATTAACAAACATACTTGATGTGACTCAAAAGCCGAACGAGTTACTTTCCGACGTTGTTTTAGATGTGCAAGTGCCAGTCAAAACAAGCGGTGACGGCACCCTGCCGACCATTTCGCTAGTTAACACCGGTCTTGTTGTGTGTGTTTCAAGCTCAAGAGCATCTCCAAGCAAAAAATGGTCAACAGCAACATTCAGACGGTTTCGTACTGCTCAATTGCTACATTAAAACGGTATGTTTCTTTTTCAGAACTGGACAAACACGAGCTTGACAGCATTAGAACCTGTAATCATCAGATCCGAAGTCCGACGCCTGATCCATTAGGCCACACTGTCACTGAAAACCAACTATAACATGTATACGACTCATCTCGAAACGCTCACACCCTGAGGAATTGTGTTTTCGTTCTGCACAGCCACTGCCCCTTGCTCTTTCCCACCCATTCGTTACATTCAACCTCTTACGGGACCGACCAAATATAGACTGGGAAACAAGACCACACACTTTGTGCATTCGGAATCGAAGACAGGGCGTCCTTCGCCGCATTTGCTACGATGGCCATTTGCTACTTCAGCCGAAGCGGCGGCGCCTTCGACAACGACAACGACGACCGCGAGAGGCTCTGAGATATGTGAGAAATACATCTATAAAATGTAATTCAGACTGCCTCGTCCCACCTTAGGCTGTACCGCTTTGGCAAATGCTTTATCTGCGCCATTCGCCTTAATCACATCTGAGAGTAATTCTTAATAAAACGCCTGTCGCTAATTGTTCGTCATTACAGATACTGTTTGCTACACGGCCACGACGCGAAACTGATTTCCAAAATTCGTCTTCTTCTTCTGAGGATGGAACTTACCACCCATGGTTTACTACACCAATGCTCTACCACTGAGCTAAAGAGACGCGACCTAGCGGTACTCTTGCGTACTTCGGCCTTATGGTCGCCTGCATCATCAGACTTCAGCTGACAACACTTCATATTAGCTTCTAATATTTGCAGCTATGGCGACCCATTACTGCTTGGCTACACATCTGACACGTAACCGATGTGCTCTCCAAACAACAACACTTGCATTTCAGAACATGTCTTTCACACATGTCTACAAAATCACCTTCACCTTCAAATACAGTCTCCTTGCGACTGACAGAGACATAGGCAAAGTTTAAAGTTGCTATTTACATTATATCACGTTAATCAGAAAAACGGTAATTTACATCTGCAGCGGAACAAAATTCCGTTCTGCCCAGCGTGGGGCTCGAACCCACAACCCTGGGAATAAACAGTCTCACGCTCTCCGACTTAGCTAGCCGGCTGCCTCGATCAATACCTGCCGAGTAGCAAGTCACACAGTACTCGTTTGGGTTGGGTGGTCCCATACAGAATCTCTCCATGATGCCTAATGTTTTCCTAACGTCACACTCGTCACGTACTTCACTTTTATTTAATAATCATTTCTGAGAGGTAAAGGAATTGCATGACAACATGCAGAGCTAGTGGCGTCAAAATTAACACACATACTTGATATGACTCAAAAGCTGAACGAGTTACTTTCCGACGTTGTTTTAGATGTGCAAGTGCCAGTCAAAACTCGCGGTGACGGCACCCTGCCGACCACTTCGCTAGTTAACACCGGTCTTGTTGTGTGTGTTTCAAGCTCAAGAGCAACTCCAAGCAAAAAATGGTCAACAGCAACATTCAGACGGTTTCGTACTGCTCAATTGCTACATTAAAACGGTATGTTTCTTTTTCAGAACTGGAAAAACACGAGCTTGACAGCATTCGAACCTGTAATCATCAGATCCGAAGTCCGACGCCTGATCCATTAGGCCACACTGCCACTGACAACCAACTATAACATGTATACGACTCATCTCGAAACGCTCACACCCTGAGGATTTGTGTTTTCGTTCTGCACAGCCACTGCCCCTTGCTCTTTCCCACCCATTCGTTACATTCAACCTCTTACGAGACCGACCAAATATAGACTGGGAAACAAGACCACACACTTTGTGCATTCGGAATCGAAGGCAGGGCGTCCCTCGCCGCATTTGCTACGATGGCCATTTGCTACTTCTGCAGAAGCGGCGGCGGCAGCGACAACGACGACGACGACCGCGAGAGGCTCTGAGATATGTGAGAAATACAACTATAAAATGTAATTCAGACTGCCTCGTCCCACCTTAGGCTGTACCGCTTTGGCAAATGCTTTATCTGCGCCATTCGCCTTAATCACATCTGAGAGTAATTCTTAATAAAACGCCTGTCGCTAATTGATCGTCATCACAGATACTGTTTGCTATACGGCCACGACGCGAAACTGATTTCCAAAATTCGTCTTCCTCCTCTGAGGATGGAACTTACCACCCCTGGTTTACTACCCCAGTGCTCTACCACTGAGCTAAAGAGGCGCGGCCTACCGATACTCTTGCGTAATTCGGCCATACGGTCGCCTGCATCATCAGACTTCAGCTGACAACACATCATATTAGCTTCTAATATTTGCAGCTATGGCGACCCATTACTCCTTGGCTACACATCTGACACGTAACCGATGTGCTCTCCAAACAACAACACTTGCATTTCATAACATGTCTTTCACACATGTCTACAAAATCACCTTCACCTTCAAATACAGTTTCCTTGCGACTGACAGAGACGTAGGCAAAGGTTAAAGTTGCTATTTACATTATATCACGTTAATCAGAAAAACGGTAATTTACATCTGCAGCGGAAGAAAATTTCGTTCCGCCCAGCGTCGGGCTCGAACCCACAACCCTGGGATTAAGAGTCTCACGCTCTACCGACTTAGCTAGCCGGCTGCCTCCTTTAGTACCTCCAGGGGAGCAAGTCACACAGTACTCCTTTGGGTTGGGTGGTCCCATACAGAATCTCTCCATGCTGAATAATGTTTTCCTAACGTCACACTTGTCACGTACTTCACTTTTATTTAATAATCATTTCTGAGAGGTAAAGGAATTGCATGACAACATGCAGAGCTAGTGGCGTCAAAATTAACACACATACTTGATATGACTCAAAAGCTGAACGAGTTACTTTCCGACGTTGTTTTAGATGTGCAAGTGCCAGTCAAAACTCGCGGTGACGGCACCCTGCCGACCACTTCGCTAGTTAACACCGGTCTTGTTGTGTGTGTTTCAAGCTCAAGAGCAACTCCAAGCAAAAAATGGTCAACAGCAACATTCAGACGGTTTCGTACTGCTCAATTGCTACATTAAAACGGTATGTTTCTTTTTCAGAACTGGAAAAACACGAGCTTGACAGCATTCGAACCTGTAATCATCAGATCCGAAGTCCGACGCCTGATCCATTAGGCCACACTGTCACTAACAACCAACTATAACATGTATACGACTCATCTCGAAACGCTCACACCCTGAGGATTTGTGTTTTCGTTCTGCACAGCCACTGCCCCTTGCTCTTTCCCACCCATTCGTTACATTCAACCTCTTACGAGACCGACCAAATATAGACTGGGAAACAAGACCACACACTTTGTGCATTCGGAATCGAAGGCAGGGCGTCCCTCGCCGCATTTGCTACGATGGCCATTTGCTACTTCTGCAGAAGCGGCGACGACGACGACGACGACGACGACGACGACGACGACGACTACGTGAGGCTCTGAGATATGTGAAAAATACATCTATAAAATGTAATTCAGACTGCCTCGTCCCACCTTATGCTGCACCGCTTTGGCAAAGGCTTTATCTGCGCCATTCGCCTTAATCACATCTGAGAGTAATTCTTAATAAAACGCCTTTCGCTAATTGTTCGTCATCACAGATACTGTTTGCTATACGGCCACGACGCGAAACTGATTTCCAAAATTCGTCTTCCTCCTCTGAGGATGGAACTTACCACCCCTGGTTTACTACACCAGTGATCTACCACTGAGCTAAAGAGGCGCGGCCTAGCGGTACTCTTGCGTACTTCGGCCTTACGGTCGCCTGCATCATCAGACTTCAGCTGACAACACATCATATTAGCTTCTAATATTTGCAGCTATGGCGACCCATTACTCCTTGGCTACACATCTGACACGTAACCGATGTGCTCTCCAAACAACAACACTTGCATTTCAGAACATGTCTTTCACACATGTCTACAAAATCACCTTCACCTTCAAATACAGTCTCCTTGCGACTGACAGAGACGTAGGCAAATGTTAAAGTTGCTATTTACATTATATCACGTTAATCAGAAAAACGGTAATTTACATCTGCAGCGGAACAAAATTCCGGTCCGTCCAGCGTTGGGCTCGATCCCACAACCCTTCGATTAAGAGTCTCACGCTCTACCGACTTAGCTAGCCGGCTGCCTCCGTTAATACCTCCCGGGTAGCAAGTCACACATTACTCGTTTGGGTTGGGTGGTCCCATACAGAATCTCTCCATGCTGCCTAATGTTTTCCTAACGTCACACTCGTCACGTACTTCACTTTTATTTAATAATCATTTCTGAGAGGTAAAGGAATTGCATGACAACATGCAGAGCTAGTGGCGTCAAAATTAACACACATACTTGATGTGACTCAAAAGCGGAACGATTTACTTTCGGACGTTGTTTTAGATGTGCAAGTGCCAGTCAAAACTCGCGGTGACGGCATCCTGCGGACCACTTCGCTAGTTAACACCGGTCTTGTTGTGTGTGTTTCAAGCTCAAGAGCAACTCCAAGCAAAAAATGGTCAACAGCAACATTCAGACGGTTTCGTACTGCTCAATTGCTACATTAAAACGGTATGTTTCTTTTTCAGAACTGGAAAAACACGAGCATGACAGCATTCGAACCTGTAATCTTCAGATCCGAAGACCGACGCCTGATCCATCAGGCCACACGGTCACTGACGACCAACTATAGCTTGTATACGACTCATCTCGGAACGTTCACACCCTGAGGAATTGTGTTTTCGTTCTGCACAGCCGCTGCCCCTTGCTCTTTCCCACCCATTCGTTACATTCAACCTCTTACGGGGCCGACCAAATATAGACTGGGAAACAAGACCACAAACTTTGTGCATTCGGAATCGAAGGCAGGGCGTCCCTCGCCGCATTTGCTACGATGGCCATTTGCTACTTCTTCAGAAGCGTCGGCGACGACGACGATGACGACCGCGAGAGGCTCTGAGACATGTGAGAAATACATCTATAAAATGTAATTCAGACTGCCTCGTCCCACCTTAGGCTGTACCGCTTTGGCAAATGCTTTATCTGCGCCATTCGCCTTAATCACATCTGAGAGTAATTCTTAATAAAAGGCCTGTCGCTAATTGTTCGTCATCACAGATACTGTTTGCTATACGGCCACGACGCGAAACTGATTTCCAAAATTCGTCTTCCTCCTCTGAGGATGTAACTTACCACCACTGGTTTACTACACCAGTGATCTACCACTGAGCTAAAGAGGCGCGGCCTAGCGGTACTCTTGCGTACCTCGGCCTTACGGTCGCCTGCATCATCAGACTTCAGCTGACTACACATCATATTAGCTTCTAATATTTGCAGCTATGGCGACCCATTACTCCTTGGCTACACATCTGACACGTAACCGATGTTCTCTCCAAACAACAACACTTGCATTTCAGAACATGTCTTTCACACATGTCTACAAAATCACCTTCACCTTCAAATACAGTTACCTTGCGACTGACAGAGACGTAGGCAAATGTTAAAGTTGCTATTTACATTACATCACGTTAATCAGAAAAACGGTAATTTACATCTGCAGCGGAACAAAATTCCGTTCCGCCCAGAGTTGGGCTCGAACCCACAACCCCGGGATTAAGAGTCTCACGCTCTACCGACTTAGCTAGCCGGCGTCCTCCGTTAATTCCTCCCGGGTAGCAAGTCACACAGTACTCGTTTGGGTTGGGTGGTCCCATACAGAATCTCTCCATGCTGCCTAATGTTTTCCTAACGTCACACTCGTCACGTACTTCACTTTTATTTCATAATCATTTCTGAGAGGTAAAGGAATTGCATGACAACATGCAGAGCTAGTGGCGTCAAAATTAACACACATACTTGATGTGACTCAAAAGCGGAACGATTTACTTTCGGACGTTGTTTTAGATGTGCAAGTGCCAGTCAAAACTCGCGGTGACGGCACCCTGCCGACCACTTCGCTAATTAACACCGGTCTTGCTGTGTGTGTTTCAAGCTCAAGAGCAACTCCAAGCAAAAAATGGTCAACAGCAACATTCAGACGGTTTCGTACTGCTCAATTGCTACATTAAAACGGTATGTTTCTTTTTCAGAACTGGAAAAACACGAGCGTGACAGCATTCGAACCTGTAATCTTCAGATCCGAAGTCCGACGCCTGATCCATTAGGCCACACGGTCACTGACGACAAACAATAACTTGTATACGACTCATCTCGAAACGCTCACACCCTGAGGAATTGTGTTTTCGTTCTGCACAGCCGCTGCCCCTTGCTCTTTCCCACCCATTTGTTACATTCAACCTCTTACGAGACAGACCAAATATAGACTGGGAAACAAGACCACAATCTTTGTGCATTCGGTATCGAAGGCAGGGCGTCCCTCGCCGCATTTGCTACGATTGCCATTTGCTACTTCTGCAGAAGCGGCGGCGGCGACGACGACGACGACGACGACGACGACGACGACGACGACGACGACCACCGCGAGAGGCTCTGAGATATGTGAGAAATACATCTATAAAATGTAATTCAGACTGCCTCGTCCCACCTTAGGCTGTACCGCTTTGGCAAATGCTTTATCTGCGCCATTCGCCTTAATCACATCTGAGAGTAATTCTTAATAAAAGGCCTGTCGCTAATAGTTCGTCATCACAGATACTGTTTGCTATACGGCCACGACGCGAAACTGATTTCCAAAATTCGTCTTCCTCCTCTGAGGATGGAACTTACCAGCACTGGTTTACTACACCAGTGATCTACCACTGAGCTAAAGAGGCGCGGCCTAGCAGTACTCTTGCGTACTTCGGCCTTACGGTCGCCTGCATCATCAGACTTCAGCTGACAACACATCATATTAGCTTCTAATATTTGCAGCTATGGCGACCCATTACTGCTTGGCTACACATCTGACACGTAACCGATGTGCTCTCCAAACAACAACACTTGCATTTCAGAACATGTCTTTCACACATGTCTACAAAATCACCTTCACCTTCAAATACAGTCTCCTTGCGACTGACAGAGACGTAGGCAAATGTTAAAGTTGCTATTTACATTATATCACGTTAATCAGAAAAACGGTAATTTACATCTGCAGCGGAACAAAATTCCGTTCCGCCCAGCGTTGGGCTCGAACCCAAAACCCTGGGATTAAGAGTCTCCCGCTCTACCGACTTAGCTAGCCGGCTGCCTCCGTTAATACCTCCCGGGTAGCAAGTCACACAGTACTCGTTTGGGTTGGGTGGTCCCATACAGAATCTCTCCATGCTGCCTAATGTTTTCCTAACGTCACACTCGTCACGTACTTCACTTTTATTTCATAATCATTTCTGAGAGGTAAAGGAATTGCATGACAACATGCAGAGCTAGTGGCGTCAAAATTAACACACATACTTGATGTGACTCAAAAGCCGAACGATTTACTTTCGGACGTTGTTTTAGATGTGCAAGTGCCAGTCAAAACTCGCGGTGACGGCACCCTGCCGACCACTTCGCTAGTTAACACCGGTCTTGTTGTGTGTGTTTCAAGCTCAAGAGCAACTCCAAGCAAAAAATGGTCAACAGCAACATTCAGACGGTTTCGTACTGCTCAATTGCTACATTAAAACGGTATGTTTCTTTTTCAGAACTGGAAAAACACGAGCGTGACAGCATTCGAAAATGTAATCTTCAGATCCGAAGTCCGACGCCTGATCCATTAGGCCACACGGGCACTGACGACCAACTATAACTTGTATACGACTCATCTCGAAACGCTCACACCCTGAGGAATTGTGTTTTCGTTCTGCACAGCCGCTGCCCCTTGCTCTTTTCCACCCATTTGTTACATTCAACCTCTTACGAGACCGACCAAATATAGACTGGGAAACAAGACCACAAACCTTGTGCATTCGGAATCGAAGGCAGGGCGTCCCTCGCCGCATTTGCTACGATGGACATTTGCTACTTCTGCAGAAGCGGCGGCGGCGACGACAACGACGACAGAGAATGGCTCTGAGATATGTGAGAAATACATCTATAAAATGTAATTCAGACTGCCTCGTCCCACCTTAGGCTGTACCGCTTTGGCAACTGCTTTATCTGCGCCATTCGCCTTAATCACATCTGAGAGGAATTCTTAATAAAACGCCTGTCGCTAATTGTTCGTCATCACAGATACTGTTTGCTATACGGCCACGACGCGAAACTGATTTCCAAAATTCGTCTTCCTCCTCTGAGGATGGAACTTACCACCACTGGTTTACTACACCAGTGATCTACCACTGAGCTAAAGAGGCGCGGCCTAGCGGTACTATTGCGTACTTCGGCCTTACGGTCGCCTGCATCATCAGACTTCAGCTGACAACACATCATATTACCTTCTAATATTTGCAGCTATGGCGACCCATTACTCCTTGGCTAAACATCTGACACGTAACCGATGTTCTCTCCAAACAACAACACTTGCTTTTCAGAACATGTCTTTCACACATGTCTACAAAATCACCTTCACCTTCAAATACAGTTTCCTTGCGACTGACAGAGACGTAGGCAAATGTTAAAGTTGCTATTTACATTATATCACGTTAATCAGAAAAACGGTAATTTACATCTGCAGCGGAACAAAATTCCGTTCCGCCCAGAGTTGGGCTCGTACCCACAACCCTGGGATTAAGAGTCTCACGCTCTACCGACTTAGCTAGCCGGCTGCCTCCGTTAATACCTCCCGGGTAGCAAGTCACACAGTACTCGTATGGGTTGGGTGGTAACATACAGAATCTCTCCATGCTGCCTAATGTTTTCCTAACGTCACACTCGTCACGTACTTCACTTTTATTTCATAATCATTTCTGAGAGGTAAAGGAATTGCATGACAACATGCAGAGCTAGTGGCGTCAAAATTAACACACATACTTGATGTGACTCAAAAGCGGAACGATTTACTATCCGACGTTGTTTTAGATGTGCAAGTGCCAGTCAAAACTCGCGGTGACGGCACCCTCCCGACCACTTCGCTAGTTAACACCGGTCTTGTTGTGTGTGTTTCAAGCTCAAGAGCAACTCCAAGCAAAAAATGGTCAACAGCAACATTCAGACGGTTTCGTACTGCTCAATTGCTACATTAAAACGGTATGTTTCTTTTTCAGAACTGGAAAAACACGAGCGTGACAGCATTAGAACCTGTAATCTTCAGATCCGAAGTCCGACGCCTGATCCATTAGGCCACACGGTCGCTGACGACCAACTATAACTTGTATACGACTCATCTCGAAACGCTCACACCCTGAGGAATTGTGTTTTCGTTCTGCAGAGCCGCTGCGCCTTGCTCTTTCCCACCCATTCGCTACATTCAACCTCTTACGAGACCGACCAAATATAGACTGGGAAACAAGACCACAAACTTTGTGCATTCGGAATCGAAGGCAGGGCATCCCTCGCCGCATTTGCTACGATGGCCATTTGCTACTTCTACAGAAGCGGCGGCGGCGACGACGAAGAAGACGACGACGACGACGACGACGACGACGACCGGGAGAGGCTCTGAGATATGTGAGAAATACATCTATAAAATGTAATTCAGACTGCCTCGTCCCACCTTATGCCGTACCGCTTTGGCAAAGGCTTTATCTGCGCCATTCGCCTTAATCACATCTGAGAGTAATTCTTAATTAAACGCCTGTCGCTAATTGTTCGTCATCACAGATACTGTTTGCTATACGGCCACGACGCGAAACTGATTTCCAAAATTCGTCTTCCTCCTCTGAGGATGGAACTTACCACCACTGGTTTACTACACCAGTGATCTACCACTGAGCTAAAGAGGCGCGGCCTAGCGGTACTATTGCGTACTTCGGCCTTACGGTCGCCTGCATCATCAGACTTCAGCTGACAACACATCATATTACCTTCTAATATTTGCAGCTATGGCGACCCATTACTCCTTGGCTAAACATCTGACACGTAACCGATGTTCTCTCCAAACAACAACACTTGCTTTTCAGAACATGTCTTTCACACATGTCTACAAAATCACCTTCACCTTCAAATACAGTTTCCTTGCGACTGACAGAGACGTAGGCAAATGTTAAAGTTGCTATTTACATTATATCACGTTAATCAGAAAAACGGTAATTTACATCTGCAGCGCAACAAAATTCCGTTCCGCCCAGAGTTGGGCTCGTACCCACAACCCTGGGATTAAGAGTCTCACGCTCTACCGACTTAACTAGCCGGCTGCCTCCGTTAATACCTCCCGGGTAGCAAGTCACACAGTACTCGTTTGGGTTGGGTGGTAACATACAGAATCTCTCCATGCTGCCTAATGTTTTCCTAACGTCACACTCGTCACGTACTTCACTTTTATTTCATAATCATTTCTGAGAGGTAAAGGAATTGCATGACAACATGCAGAGCTAGTGGCGTCAAAATTAACACACATACTTGATGTGACTCAAAAGCGGAACGATTTACTATCCGACGTTGTTTTAGATGTGCAAGTGCCAGTCAAAACTCGCGGTAACGGCACCCTGCCGACCACTTCGCTAGTTAACACCGGTCTTGTTGTGTGTGTTTCAAGCTAAAGAGCAACTCCAAGCAAAAAATGGTCAACAGCAACATTCAGACGGTTTCGTACTGCTCAATTGCTACATTAAAACGTTATGTTTCTTTTTCAGAACTGGAAAAACACGAGCGTGACAGCATTCGAACCTGTAATCTTCAGATCCGAAGTCCGACGCCTGATCCATTAGGCCACACGGTCACTGACGACCAACTATAACTTGTATACGACTCATCTCGAAACGCTCACACCCTGAGGAATTGTGTTTTCGTTCTGCAGAGTCGCTGCCCCTTGCTCTTTCCCACCCATTCGTTACATTCAACCTCTTACGAGACCGACCAAATATAGACTGGGAAACAAGACCACAAACTTTGTGCATTCGGAATCGAAGGCAGGGCATCCCTCGCCGCATTTGCTACGATGGCCATTTGCTACTTCTACAGAAGCGGCGGCGGCGACGACGAAGAAGACGACGACGACGACGACGACGACGACGACGACCGGGAGAGGCTCTGAGATATGTGAGAAATACATCTATAAAATGTAATTCAGACTGCCTCGTCCCACCTTATGCTGTACCGCTTTGGCAAAGGCTTTATCTGCGCCATTCGCCTTAATCACATCTGAGAGTAATTCTTAATAAAACGCCTGTCGCTAATTGTTCGTCATCACAGATACTGTTTGCTATACGGCCACGACGCAAAACTGATTTCCAAAATTCGTCTTCTTCTTCTGAGGATGGAACTTACCACCCATGGTTTACTACACCAATGCTCTACCACTGAGCTAAAGAGACGCGACCTAGCGGTACTCTTGCGTACTTCGGCCTTATGGTCGCCTGCATCATCAGACTTCAGCTGACAACACTTCATATTAGCTTCTAATATTTGCAGCTATGGCGACCCATTACTGCTTGGCTACACATCTGACACGTAACCGATGTGCTCTCCAAACAACAACACTTGCATTTCAGAACATGTCTTTCACACATGTCTACAAAATCACCTTCACCTTCAAATACAGTTTCCTTGCGACTGACAGAGACGTAGGCAAATGTTAAAGTTGCTATTTACATTATATCACGTTAATCAGAAAAACGGTAATTTACATCTGCAGCGGAACAAAATTCCGTTCCGCCCAGAGTTGGGCTCGTACCCACAACCCTGGGATTAAGAGTCTCACGCTCTACCGACTTAGCTAGCCGGCTGCCTCCGTTAGTACCTCCCGGGTAGCAAGTCACACAGTACTAGTTTGGGTTGGGTGGTCCCATACAGAATCTCTCCAAGCTGCCTAATGTTTTCCTAACGTCACACTCGTCACGTACTTCACATTTATTTCATAATCATTTCTGAGAGGTAAAGGAATTGCATGACAACATGCAGAGCTAGTGGCGTCAAAATTAACACACATACTTGATGTGACTCAAAAGCCGAACGATTTACTATCCGACGTTGTTTTAGATGTGCAAGTGCCAGTCAAAACTCGCGGTGACGGCACCCTGCCGACCACTTCGCTAGTTAACACCGGTCTTGTTGTGTGTGTTTCAAGCTCAAGAGCAACTCCAAGCAAAAAATGGTCAACAGCAACATTCAGACGGTTTCGTACTGCTCAATTGCTACATTAAAACGGTATGTTTCTTTTTCAGAACTGGAAAAACACGAGCGTGACAGCATTCGAACCTGTAATCTTCAGATCCGAAGTCCGACGCCTGATCCATTAGGCAACACGGTCACTGACGACCAACTATAACTTGTATACGACTCATCTCGAAACGCTCACACACTGAGGAATTGTGTTTTCGTTCTGCACAGCCGCTGCCCCTTGCTCTTTCCCACCCATTCGTTACATTCAACCTCTTACGAGACCGACCAAATATAGACTGGGAAACAAGACCACAAACTTTGTGCATTCGGAATCGAAGGCAGGGCATCCCTCGCCGCATTTGCTACGATGGCCATTTGCTACTTCTGCAGAAGCGGCGGCGGCGACGACGAAGAACACGACGACGACGACGACGACGACCGGGAGAGGCTCTGAGATATGTGAGAAATACATCTATAAAATGTAATTCAGACTGCCTCGTCCCACCTTATGCTGTACCGCTTTGGCAAAGGCTTTATCTGCGCCATTCGCCTTAATCACATCTGAGAGTAATTCTTAATAAAACGTCTGTCGCTAATTGTTCGTCATCACAGATACTGTTTGCTATACGGCCACGACGCAAAACTGATTTCCAAAATTCGTCTTCCTCCTCTGAGGATGGAACTTACCACCACTGGTTTACTACACCAGTGATCTACCACTGAGCTAAAGAGGCGCGGCCTAGCGGTACTCTTGCGTACTTCGGCCTTACGGTCGCCTGCATCATCAGACTTCAGCTGACAACACATCATATTACCTTCTAATATTTGCAGCTATGGCGACCCATTACTGCTTGTCTACACATCTGACACGTAACCGATGTGCTCTCCAAACAACAACACTTGCATTTCAGAACATGTCTTTCACACATGTCTACAAAATCACCTTCACCTTCAAATACAGTCTCCTTGCGACTGACAGAGACGTAGGCAAATGTTAAAGTTGCTATTTACATTATATCACGTTAATCAGAAAAACGGTAATTTACATCTGCAGCGGAACAAAATTCCGTTCCGCCCAGCGTTGGGCTCAAACCCACAACCCTGGGATTAAGAGTCTCACGCTCTACCGACTTAGCTAGCCGGCTGCCTCCGTTAATATCTCCCGGGTAGCAAGTCACACAGTACTCGTTTGGGTTGGGTGGTCCCATACAGAATCTCTCCATGCTGCCTAATGTTTTCCTAACGTCACACTCGTCACGTACTTCACTTTTATTTCATAATCATTTCTGAGAGGTAAAGGAATTGCATGACAACATGCAGAGCTAGTGGCGTCAAAATTAACACACATACTTGATGTGACTCAAAAGCGGAACGATTTACTTTCGGACGTTGTTTTAGATGTGCAAGTGCCAGTCAAAACTCGCGGTGACGGCACCCTGCCGGCCACTTCGCTAGTTAACACCGGTCTTGTTGTGTGTGTTTCAAGCTCAAGAGCAACTCCAAGCAAAAAATGGTCAACAGCAACATTCAGACGGTTTCGTACTGCTCAATTGCTACATTAAAACGGTATGTTTCTTTTTCAGAACTGGAAAAACACGAGCGTGACAGCATTCGAACCTGTAATCTTCAGATCCGAAGTCCGACGCCTGATCCATTAGGCCACACGGTCACTGACGACCAACTATAACTTGTATACGACTCATCTAAAACGCTCACACCCTGAGGAATTGTGTTTTCTTTCTGCACAGCCGCTGCCCCTTGCTCTTTCCCACCCATTCGTTACATTCAACCTCTTACGAGACCGACCAAATATAGACTGGGAAACAAGACCACAAACTTTGTGGATTCGGAATCGAAGGCAGGGCATCCCTCGCCGCATTTGCTACGATGGCCATTTGCTACTTCTGCAGAAGCGGCGACGACGACGACGACTACGACGAGGACGACGACGACGACGACGACCGCGAGAGGCTCTGAGATATGTGAGAAATACATCTATAAAATGTAATTCAGACTGCCTCGTCCCACCTTATGCTGTACCGCTTTGGCAAAGGCTTTATCTGCGCCATTCGCCTTAATCACATCTGAGAGTAATTCTTAATAAAACGCCTGTCGCTAATTGTTCGTCATCACAGATACTGTTTGCTATACGGCCACGACGCAAAACTGATTTCCAAAATTCGTCTTCCTCCTCTGAGGATGGAACTTACCACCACTGGTTTACTACCCCAGTGATCTACCACTTTTTTTTTCTTTTTTTTTTTTCTTTTTTCTGCCTCCCATCACCCCTTTTAGCCCATCCTTGCGCTCTCCATAATCGCCTTCATCGGCGTCGGCTTCTCACGCCATGTACATTACCATAAACTGATGAGACGAAGTTAATCCCTTTATCGTGGAGAAACTAATGTACCCCTTCTTTGGGCTTATTGATAATGTGAAAAAAGAATGAAGTCTTCAGTAGGTAGAAACAGAAGTTATGTTCAGTTTGTTTCCTTCTTCATCGCTGTTTTTTGTTGTCACACTTAAAGCAAATAGTCTTCCTTGACAAAGAAACGTCAGAGGGCATTTCGAAACTGCCTCTTCTCTCTGAAAATGCTTAAAAAACAAACCATATTCGGTGAGAAGCAACTATTTATAATGGCTTCTTGAAAAATAAATTAATAAACGTTGAACTCAAAGAACGGCAATTCCGGTAAAAACTAAAATAATTTTTTTTTTTCACGATAGTTAAGTAAGTTAGTAGTGGTGAACACTCTCTTACGTTTGTCTTCTGTGTCCGCAGATATTTCTTGTTAATTCTTTTACATCAAAGTCTTGATTAAAAAATTTGCGTATGTTTCTTTATATTTACTAGTCTTCAGTAACATGTGATGCTCAGTTAGCAGAGAGATCCAAAAATCCTCTTGGCTTTTCTCTTCCTTCGTGAAGAGGTAATGGACCGTTGCCGCTTTCAGCCAATTGACTGCGTTGCGTTTCGTGTTAGGAAAGGGTACATCATCCGGTGTCAAAAAGTCCGCAGGCGTTATAGCGTTAGGTGACGTTCGAAGGATGAGTGCCAGCTTTCGTCGGACATTCAGCCAGATATCTTTAACCTTGTCGCACACGAAACGATGTTCTTCGTTATCAATTAAACTACACGTTGCACACAAAGGCGAATCCGCTAAGTGGATCGAATGAAGTTTCGAGTTTGTTGCAACTTTCCTATTTACAACAAAGTACCATGTTGCTTTCAGATGAGTAGCTAAGTTACGGTTATGAATATTTGCCCATATCACTTTCCAGTTAGAACATGGATAGTTTTGTTCTATTTTGTTGTTCTTCTTTTCTCCCATCAATTTGCCATATATTTCTTTTACGTTTGTCATGTCTTTTTCCGGAATTCTTGAACGTAGGTAGCTATATTCTATTAAAAACCATCGTAAATGGTAAAGTCCGCTCGGTATGTGCTGCACATTAATGGGTGGAGAGAGGTCATCTGGAGCTATTTCAGATAGCAAGTGCGCGGCGATACAGCTGCCGGATTGTCTCCATTGTTGAAATGTATTGGAGATGTACAGAGCCTGCGACTTTTTAGTAACATTCGTTAAGTTTAAGCCGCCATTATTAGTGGCGAGCGTCAGAGTGTCATACTGGATTTTAAATATGTGGCCACGGCTCACAAAATAGCCTATTGCTGACATAATTTGTTTGGCGATGCCGGCGGGTATTGGTAGTATCTGGGCGACATAATTGACTTTGGAAGTAATAGAGACGTTCGCTAAAGACACTCTCTGAATTTCATTTAATTGTCGAATACTATGTGTCCGTACACTAGCTCGTATGGTAGTTAGTACTTGTCTATAGTTGGCCGCAATAGTTTGACGTATATTTTTTCGGAAATCAGTGCCGAGACACTTCAAGGCTGTTAGCTCACGTAACTGACCGTGTGTGCGCATGCCAATGCCACATCCGATATTGAATATGCCGGACTTGGTTTTGTTTAACCTCGCGGCTGACGCTCGTTCGTATTTTTCTATTATGTGCATTGCCGTCTCGACTTCCGCTACATTCATAACGAGAAACCCAACATCGTCCGCATAAGCTTTACATATTATTTTGTTTCATCGTATTTGCAATCCTTGTAACCGCTGAGTCAAGGTAGCGAGCAAAGGTTCGATGGCCATGGCAAAAAGTGCCATGGACAACGGACAACCTTGCCTGACGGGACATGCGATCTCGACTGGCCGGCTAGGCTGTCCATTTATGATGATTCTGGAGGAGTTATTCGTTACCAAACGTCGTATGAGGTCGACGAATCTCGGCGGAAATCCCATTGCGCCCATCGTTTTCAGGAGGTAGGAGTGGCTGATCCTGTCGAAGGCTTTATCGAAATCTAACGACACGATGGCACATTTTAGTCGACATACTTCTGCTATTGAAATTATGTCGCGGTAGTCGGACAGCGTCTGCTGAATTTTCCTATCTTTGCCCACGCTAGACTGATATGGGCCGGTGACGCTGTTTTTAAGTCTGTGGGCTAAGAGCAGCGAAAAAATTTTATAGTCACTGTTCAGCAGAGTGATTGGTCTCAAATTTCCAATTTTCTTGCCAGCCGATTTTTTTGCGATTAACACTATCATACCTTCACGAAAATCTTTCGGTATCTCCTTATTGAGGTTCAGAAGTTCATTACAGATGCATGTAATTCTATGTTTTATATGTTCCCAGAAGACTTGATAAAATTCTGCTGGTATGCCGTCAGCTCCAGGGGATTTATTTTTTGCACTTTGATAGACAGCATAGTGTACATCGTCTTCGGTCGCCTCCGCTATTAGAGCTTCTGCGTACGCGTTACCAACGCGTCCTTGCAGGTGGGTCAGTAAATCGTCCTGTGCTTTTTCGTCTACCTCTTTATGTGAAAACAAGTTGTCGAAATGGGTTAGTATTTCTGCTTTTATGTCGTTGTGCATTGTCAAGGTGGTTCCATTATCAGTTTTAAGCTCCGTCAGTATTTTGCGGAATCCTCGTTTAGTTTCACGAATCACATGATATATCGAAGTGGCTTCTTTTTGCGCCACAGTCTCTGCTCTTGACCTTATTTGGTATCCTTCAAGCTGTTGTCGCCTTAATGTCAGTATTTTTGCCTGGAATTTTTTAATTCTCCCATGGTCCCCAATAGCTGTAGCACCTTGCAGGTAAAGTTCTCGGAGACAATGAAAGTAAAATTCTATCGTTCTTTTCCGCCAAAAGCTCTTCTCCCGGGAGTAGTTGATGAAACATCTCCGGATCTGAGGTTTGGCGCATTTGAGCCACCAATCCAAGGTCGAGTGGTAAGAGCTGAGTTTGGTCTCGCAGGCTCTCCAAGTGGTGAGAAAGGCTTCTCGACAGGCAGGATCTTTTAAGTGTGAAACATTAAGTTTCCATGGCCCTTTATATCGACAGGTTCCTTGTCGTTCCAAATTTAATGTGCATATATATGCAGCGTGGTCCGAAAAAACGGTTGGCCAAACTTCAGACTGCAGGATGCGGTGTTTCAGATTGGGCGAGACATATATTCGATCCAACCGGCTCGCTGAATGATTAGTGAGGTGGGTAAAGCCGGGTGCCGCGCCGTGCTTTTGCTCCCACGAATCAGTTAAACGGAGGTCGGTGACGATACGTTCCAGGTCCGGCGATTTGTTGTAGTTCGGTCTTTGGCATGTATGACACTGTTAAAGTCGCCTCCAAGGATGGTATGGGTGCAGTGTACACCAAACAAAGGAACAATTCCCTCCTTAAAAAACTGTGCTCGTTGGCACCGATTGGTAGAACCAGATGGGGCATAGACATTAAGAATCCTGGTGTTATAAAGCGTGCCGGCAATGCCTCTGCCGTTAGGCAGTTTTGTTACGTCTGTAATGACGACGCCCTCTTTGAAAAGAAATGCGGTACCCAAATCACATCCAATGCCAGGATTGACTATAGCATTATACCCCTGTATGAAGTCAAGTTCGATGTTTGTTACTTCTTGTAAAAACAAAATGTCCACATCAGCTGCATACAGGAAATCTTTTAAATTTTGTAAATTAAATGGGCTACAAATTTTATTGATGTTCAGCGTAGCGATCTTATAGGCCTGCAACGGAACTACGTTAGCCAAGACGGGAGTGTAATTAGGAAAAACTCTGGCAACATATCATTTCGAAAAAAACATTAAGAAATCTGACCCGAGAGACATGTGGACACAAGTCAGTAAAACCGTTCAGACTAGAAATATTCATGACTTGGGAAGGGATCAGTCGGCTTCTCCGTGTCTGGGACAGTATCCGTCGCGGCGATGACATTCAAGACGACGTCATCGCGTGGTGTGGCCATCGTGGTGACTGTAACGGTTCCTGTGGTGTCCATAATTTCGTCCTCCTTTGTAGTGTCGTCGACATCGTCTGCCCACGTATTCGACAGCCCTGTCATCGGTTCGTCATTAAGTGGTGCACTATATTCAGGTGTTTGCTGGTGATTTTTATCTTCGGTTCGGGTAATTGCTACGTCATCGGAGGGCAAACTGGCAGAACCGGAGGTACTATCCAAGGACACAGGGTCTTCGTTAGATGACTGCTGATTGCACTGCAAGTTCTCAGATGCAGATTGACGTATTTTGCCCCCTATTTGCTTCGCCTGTTCACGCAGTTGTGGTGCAGTCTGCTCTGCACCTTGACGCGCGATCCTCCGTTTTTTAGATTTCTTGGGAGATGCGTCTCGTGGTGGACTTTGGACGGTACCTGAAGAAGCCTCAGGTTGCAAAGTAGCACTACTCGAAGTGACTGACGCCAGGTCTGATTTCATTGCACTTGACGGGCTGTGGTCAGTGCCTAAGGCAGCTGCAGGATTCGGAAGAGCACCACTAGAAACGGCTGGTTGCGAGTCCGTTTTCTGTGCACCTGATACGCTTTTGATACCTCCTAAAGAAGCTCCAGGATGCAGAGGAGCACTACCCGAAGCGACTGAGGTCGCGTCCGTATCCATTGCCTCATTGGGCGATTCCACGGCGACAAGGGCAGGAGCAGATATGTCTTCGCAGGAGGGTTGGGTGTCTACAGATGCTACACCTGAGTCGGTCGGGTGGTCGGTCGCTTGTGGGTCGGTATTCGTAGTAACTTCGGGGGGCGCAGTGGCACTTGCAAAACCGCGCGCTACGGCGACATACGTCACGGGCAGCGTTGACATGGCAGGGGGCCTGACGGCATCGCCGGCAGGCAGTTGCGCCACTCGCCTTTGAACACAGTCTGCACGAACGTGGCTGGTAAATTGCAGACAGCACACGTTTTCGGTTGGTCATCATACATCACAACAGCTCTATATCCGCAGACGTTTATAAACGACGGAATGTGCTTCTGCAATTCGACTTTTAATTGGCGCACACCATCCAAAACAGGGAATTTGTGTGCAGCAGACCACCGTTCGGCAATATTACTCAAAACTTTCCCGTATGGAGCAATAACAGCATTTATCTGGTCACTTGTAATTTCAAAGGGAAGTTCAAAGACTCGCACGGTCCGAATACCTAGACCAGCATGGGCAACGGTAACCTCCCCAACATTTCCGTCAGCATGTTTAAATTTCAGAATGCCACCACCAGATCGAACTATCCTTTCACACAATTCTGGACTGGCAAGTTTCACGAAAACCACACTGTTCATAATCGAGAAATGTATGCCGATAATATCATCAAGTCCTATTTTAACATCATCCTCTAACCACTGTTCAACATCAAATGACCTCGGTCGGACAAAGTTACGATCAAACGTGAATTTCAAAGTATCTTTTCGTTGCGGTTGCGACATCTCTTAATTCTTTTTCATGTCTACACAAATACTATAGACAGCGACGCGTTACAGCAAGAGCAGAGACTTACCACGCGGAGCTAACGCAGCACAGCACACAGCACGGCACGTCCGACCTCCAGCGCAGCCGCTGGTTTACTGGTCACTGAGCTAAAGAGGCGCGGCCTAGCGGTACTCTTGCGTACTTCGGCCTTACGGTCGCCTGCATCATCAGACTTCAGCTGACAACACATCATATTAGCTTCTAATATTTTCAGCTATGGCGACCCATTACTCCTTGGCTACACATCTGACACGTAACCGATGTGCTCTCCAAACAACAACACTTGCATTTCAGAACATGTCTTTCACACATGTCTACAAAATCACCTTCACCTTCAAATACAGTTTCCTTGCGACTGACAGAGACGTAGGCAAATGTTAAAGTTGCTATTTACATTATATCACGTTAATCAGAAAAACGGTAATTTACATCTGCAGCGGAACAAAATTCCGTTCCGCCCAGAGTTGGGCTCGTACCCACAACCCTGGGATTAAGAGTCTCACGCTCTACCGACTTAGCTAGCCGGCTGCCTCCGTTAATACCTCCCGGGTAGCAAGTCACACAGTACTCGTTTGGGTTGGGTGGTCCCATACAGAATCTCTCCATGCTGCCTAATGTTTTCCTAACGTCACACTCGTCACGTACTTCACTTTTATTTCATAATCATTTCTGAGAGGTAAAGGAATTGCATGACAACATGCAGAGCTAGTGGCGTCAAAATTAACACACATACTTGATGTGACTCAAAAGCCGAACGATTTACTATCCGACGTTGTTTTAGATGTGCAAGTGCCAGTCAAAACTCGCGGTGACGGCACCCTGCCGACCACTTCGCTAGTTAACACCGGTCTTGTTGTGTGTGTTTCAAGCTCAAGAGCAACTCCAAGCAAAAAATGGTCAACAGCAACATTCAGACGGTTTCGTACTGCTCAATTGCTACATTAAAACGGTATGTTTCTTTTTCAGAACTGGAAAAACACGAGCGTGACAGCATTCGAACCTGTAATCTTCAGATCCGAAGTCCGACGCCTGATCCATTAGGCCACACGGTCACTGACGACTAACTATAACTTGTATACGACTCATCTCGAAACGCTCACACCCTGAGGAATTGTGTTTTCGTTCTGCACAGCCGCTGCCCCTTGCTCTTTCCCACCCATTCGTTACATTCAACCTCTTACGAGACCGACCAAATATAGACTGGGAAACAAGACCACAAACTTTGTGCATTCGGAATCGAAGGCAGGGCATCCCTCGCCGCATTTGCTGCGATGGCCATTTGCTACTTCTGCAGAAGCGGCGGCGGCGACGACGACGACGACGACGACCGCGAGAGGCTCTGAGATATGTGAGAAATACATCTATAACATGTAATTCAGACTGCCTCGTCCCACCTTATGCTGTACCGCTTTGGCAAAGGCTTTATCTGCGCCATTCGCCTTAATCACATCTGAGAGTAATTCTTAATAAAACTCCTGTCGCTAATTGTTCGTCATCACAGATACTGTTTGCTATACGGCCACGACGCAAAACTGATTTCCAAAATTCGTCGTCCTCCTCTGAGGATGGAACTTACCACCACTGGTTTACTACACCAGTGATCTACCACTGAGCTAAAGAGGCGCGGCCTAGCAGTACTCTTGCGTACTTCGGCCTTACGGTCGCCTGCATCATCAGACTTCAGCTGACAACACATCATATTACCTTCTAATATTTGCAGCTATGGCGACCCATTACTGCTTGGCTACACATCTGACACGTAACCGATGTGCTCTCCAAACAACAACACTTGCATTTCAGAACATGTCTTTCACACATGTCTACAAAATCACCTTCACCTTCAAATACAGTTTCCTTGCGACTGACAGAGACGTAGGCAAATGTTAAAGTTGCTATTTACATTATATCACGTTAATCAGAAGAACGGTAATTTACATCTGCAGCGGAACAAAATTCCGTTCCGCCCAGCGTTGGGCTCGAACCCACAACCCTGGGATTAAGAGTCTCACGCTCTACCGACTTAGCTAGCCGGCTGCCTCCGTTAACACCTCCCGGGTAGCAAGTCACACAGTACTCGTTTGAGTTGGGTGGTCCCATACAGAATCTCTCCATGCTGCCTAATGTTTTCCTAACGTCACACTCGTCACGTACTTCACTTTTATTTCATAATCATTTCTGAGAGGTAAAGGAATTGCATGACAACATGCAGAGCTAGTGGCGTCAAAATTAACACACATACTTGATGTGACTCAAAAGCGGAACGATTTACTTTCGGACGTTGTTTTAGATGTGCAAGTGCCAGTCAAAACTTGCCGTGACGGCACCCTGCCGACCACTTCGCTAGTTAACACCGGTCTTGTTGTGTGTGTTTCAAGCTCAAGAGCAACTCCAAGCAAAAAATGGTCAACAGCAACATTCAGACGGTTTCGTACTGCTCAATTGCTACATTGAAACTGTATGTTTCTTTTTCAGAACTGGAAAAACACGAGCGTGACAGCATTCGAACCTGTAATCTTCAGATCCGAAGTCCGACGCCTGATCCATTAGGCCACACGGTCACTGACGACCAACTATAACATGTATACGACTCATCTCGAAACGCTCACACCCTGAGGAATTGTGTTTTCGTTCTGCACAGCCGCTGCCCCTTGCTCTTTCCCACCCATTCGTTACATTCAACCTCTTACGAGACCGACCAAATATAGACTGGGAAACAAGACCACAAACTTTGTGCATTCGGAATCGAAGGCAGGGCATCCCTCGCCGCATTTGCTACGATGGCCATTTGCTACTTTTGCAGAAGCGGTCGCGACGACGACGACGACGACGACGACCGCGAGAGGCTCTGAGATATGTGAGAAATACATCTATAAAATGTAATTCAGACTGCCTCGTCCCACCTTATGCTGTACCGCTTTGGCAAAGGCTTTATCTGCGCCATTCGCCTTAATCACATCTGAGAGTAATTCTTAATAAAACGCCTGTCGCTAATTGTTCGTCATCACAGATACTGTTTGCTATACGGCCACGACGCAAAACTGATTTCCAAAATTCGTCTTCCTCCTCTGAGGATGGAACTTACCACCACTGGTTTACTACATCAGTGATCTACCACTGAGCTAAAGAGGCGCGTCCTAGCGGTGCTCTTGCGTACTTCGGCCTTACGGTCGCCAGCATCATCAGACTTCAGCTGACAACACATCATATTAGCTTCTAATATTTGCAGCTATGGCGACCCATTACTGCTTGGCTACACATCTGACACGTAACCGATGTGCTCTCCAAACAACAACACTTGCATTTCAGAACATGTCTTTCACACATGTCTACAAAATCACCTTCACCTTCAAATACAGTCTCCTTGCGACTGACAGAGACGTAGGCAAATGTTAAAGTTGCTATTTACATTATATCACGTTAATCAGAAAAACGGTAATTTACATCTGCAGCGGACAAAATTCCGTTCCGCCCAGCGTTGGGCTCGAACCCAAAAACCTGGGATTAAGAGTCTCACGCTCTACCGACTTAGCTAGCCGGCTGCCTCCGTTAATAACTCCCGGGTAGCAAGTCACACAGTACTCGTTTGGGTTGGGTGGTCCCATACAGAATCTCTCCATGCTGCCTAATGTTTTCCTAACGCCACACTCGTCACGTACTTCACTTTTATTTCATAATCATTTCTGAGAGGTAAAGGAATTGCATGACAACATGCAGAGCTAGTGGCGTCAAAATTAACACACATACTTGATGTGACACAAAAGCGGAACAATTTACTATCCGACGTTGTTTTAGATGTGCAAGTGCCAGTCAAAACTCGCGGTGACGGCACCCTGCCGACCACTTCGCTAGTTAACACCGGTCTTGTTGTGTGTGTTTCAAGCTCAAGAGCAACTCCAAGCAAAAAATGGTCAACAGCAACATTCAGACGGTTTCGTACTGCTCAATTGCTACATTAAAACGGTATGTTTCTTTTTCAGAACTGGAAAAACACGAGCGTGACAGCATCCGAACCTGTAATCTTCAGATCCGAAGTCCGACGCCTGATCCATTAGGCCACACGGTCACTGACGACCAACTGTAACTTGTATACGACTCATCTCGAAACGCTCACACCCTGAGGAATTGTGTTTTCGTTCTGCACAGCCGCTGCCCCTTGCTCTTTCCCACCCATTCGTTACATTCAACCTCTTACGAGGCCGACCAAATATAGACTGGGAAACAAGACCACAAACTTTGTGCATTCGGAATCGAAGGCAGGGCGTCCCTCGCCGCATTTGCTACGATGGCCATTTGCTACTTCTGCAGAAGCGTCGGCGGCGGCGACGACGACGACGACGACGACGACGACGACCGCGGGAGGCTCTGAGATATGTGAGAAATACATCTATAAAATGTAATTCAGACTGCCTCGTCCCACCTTATGCTGTACCGCTTTGGCAAATGCTTTATCTGCGCCATTCGCCTTAATCACATCTGAGAGTAATTCTTAATAAAACGCCTGTCGCTAATTGTTCGTCATCACAGATACTGTTTGCTATACGGCCACGACGCGAAACTGATTTCCAAAATTCGTCTTCCTCCTCTGAGGATGGAACTTACCATCACTGGTTTACTACACCAGTGATCTACCACTGAGCTAAAGAGGCGCGGCCTAGAGGTACTCTTGCGTACTTCAGCCTTACGGTCGCCTGCATCATCAGACTTCAGCTGACAACACATCATATTACCTTCTAATATTTGCAGCTATGGCGACCCATTACTCCTTGGCTACACATCTGACACGTAACCGATGTGCTCTCCAAACAACAACACTTGCATTTCAGAACATGTCTTTCACACATGTCTACAAAATCACCTTCACCTTCAAATACAGTCTCCTTGCGACTGACAGAGACGTAGGCAAATGTTAAAGTTGCTATTTACATTACCTCACGTTAATCAGAAAAACGGTAATTTACATCTGCAGCGGAACAAAATTCGGTTCCGCCCAGCGTCTAGCTCGAACCCACAACCCTTGGATTAAAAGTCTCACGCTCTACCGACTTAGCTAGCCAGCTGCTTCGGTTAATACCGGCCAGGTAGCACGTCACACAGTACTCGTTTGGGTTGGGTGGTCCCATACAGAATCTCTCCATGCTGCCTAATGTTTTCCTAACGTCACACTCGTCACGTACTTCATTTTTATTTCATAATCATTTCTGAGAGGTAAAGGAATTGCATGACAACATGCAGAACTAGTGGCGTCAAAATTAACACACATACTTTATGTGACTCAAAAGCCGAACGAGTTACTTTACGACGTTGTTTTAGATGTGCAAGTGCCAGTCAAAACTCGCGGTGACGGCACCCTGCCGACCACTTCGCTAGTTAACACCGGTCTTGTTGTGTGTGTTTCAAGCTCAAGAGCATCTCCAAGCAAAAAATGGTCAACAGCAACATTCAGACGGTTTCGTACTGCTCAATTGCTACATCAAAACGTTATGTTTCTTTTTCAGAACTGGAAAAACACGAGCGTGACACCATTCGAACCTGTAATCTTCAGATCCAAAGTTCGACGCCTTTTCCATTAGGCCACACGGTCACTGACGACCAACTATAACATGTATACGACTCATCTCGAAACGCTCACACCCCTGAGGATTTGTGTTTTCGTTCTACACAGTCGCTGCCCCTTGCTCTTTCCCACCCATTCGTTACATTCAACCTCTTACGAGACCGATCAAATATAGACTGGGAAACAAGACCACACGCTTCGTGCATTCGGAATCGAAGGCAGGGCGTCCCTCGCCGCATTTGCTACGATGGCCATTTGCTACTTCTGCAGAAGCGGCGGCGGCGGCGACAACGAAGACGACGACGAAGACCGCGAGAGGCTCTGAGATATGTGAGAAATACATCTATAAAATGTAATTCAGACTGCCTCGTCCCACCTTATGCTGTACCGCTTTGGCAAGTGCTTTATCTGCGACATTCGCCTTAATCACATCTGAGAGTAATTCTTCATAAAACGCCTGTCGCTAATTGTTCGTGATCACAGATACTGTTTGCTATACGGCCACAACGCGAAACTGATTTCCAAAATTTGTCTTCCTCCTCTGAGGATGGAACTTACGACCCCTGGTTTACTACACCAGTGCTGTACCACTTTTTTTTTTTTTTTTTTTTACCGGCTAATTTCGCAGCTATGGCGACCCATTACTGCTTGCCTACACATCTGACACGTAACCGATGTGCTCTCCAAACTACAACACTTGCTTTTCAGATCATGTCTTTCATACATGTCTACAAAATCACCTTCACCTTCAAATACAGTTTCCTTGCGACTGACAGAGACGTAGCCAAAGTTTAAAGTTGCTATTTCCATTACATCTCGTTAATCAGAAAAACGGTAATTTACATTTGCAGCGGAACAAATTTCCCTTACGCCCAGCGTAGGTCTCGAACCAACGACCCTGGGATTAAGTGTCTCACGCTATACCGACGGAGCTAGCCGGCTGCTTCTGTTAATGCCTGCCGGTTAGCACGTCACACAATACTCGTTTGGGTTGGGTGGTCCCATACAGAATCTCTCCATGCTGCCTAATGTTTTCCTAACGTCACACTCGTCACGTACTTCACTTTTATGTCATAATAATTTCTGAGAGGAAAAGAAGTTGCATGACAACACGCAGAGCTAGTGGCGCGAAATTAACACACATTCCTTTTGTGACTCAAAAGCCGAACGAGTTACTTTCCGACGTTGTTTTAGATGTGCAAGTGCCAGTCAAAACTCGTGGTGTCGGCACTCTGCCGACCATTTCGCTAGTTAACACAGGTCTTGTTGTGTGACTTCAAGCTTAAGAGCATCTCCAAGCAAAAAATGGTCAACAGCAACATTCAGACGGTTTCGTACTGCTCAATTGCTACATTAAAACGGTATGTTTCTTTTTCAGAACTGGAAAAACGCGAGCGTGACAGCATTCGAACCTGTAATCTTCAGATCCGAAGTCTAACGCCTTCTCCATTAGGCCACACGGTCACTGACGACCAACAGTTACATGTATACGACTCATCTCGAAACGCTCACACCCTGAGGATTTGTGGTTTCGTTCTACACAGCCGCTGCCCCTTGCTCTTTCCCACCCATTCGTTACATTCAACCTCTTACGAGACCGACCAAATATAGACTGGGAAACAAGACCACACACTTTGTTCATTCGGAATCGAAGGCAGGGCGTCCCTCGCCGCATTTGCTACGATGGCCATTTGCTACTTCTGCAGAAGCGGCAGCGACGACGACGACGACGACGACGACGACGACGACCGCGAGAGGCTCTGAGATATGTGAGAAATACATCTATAAAATGTAATTCAGACTGCCTCGTCCCACCTTATGCTGTACCGCTTTGGCAAATGCTTTATCTGTGCCATTCGCCTTAATCACATCTGAGAGTAATTCTTAAAAAAACGCCTGTCGTTAATTGTTCGTCATCACAAATACTGTTTGCTATACGGTCACGACGCGCAACTGATTTCCAAAATTCATCTTTCTCCTGTTAGGATGGAACTTACGATCCCTGGTTTATTTGGCCACTGCTCTACCGCTGAGCTAAAGAGGCGCGGCCTAGCGGTACTCTTGCGTCCTTCGGCCTTACGGTCGCCTGCATCATCAGACTTCAGCTGACAACACTTCATATTAGCTTCTAATATTTGCAGCTATGGCGACCCATTACTGCTTGGCTACACATCTGACACGTAACAGATGTGCTCTCCAAACAACAACACTTGCATTTCAGAACATATCTTTCACACATGTCTACAAAATACCTTCACCTTCAAATACAGTTTCCTTGCGACTGACAGAGACGTAGGCAAAGTTTAAAGTTGCTTTTTCCATTACATCTCGTTAATCTATAAAACGGTTATTTACATCCGCAGCGGAACGAAATTGAGTTCCGCCCAGCGTGTGGCTCGAAATCACGACCCTGGGATTAAGAGTCTGACGCTCTACCGACTGAGCTAGCCGGCTACCTCGGTGAGTAACTGCCGGGTAGCACGTCACACAGTACTCGTTTGGGTTGGGTGGTCCCATACAGAATCTCTCCATGCTGCCTAATGTTTTCCTAACGTCACACTCGTCACGTACTTCACTTTTATGTCATAATCATTTCTGAGAGGTAAAGAAATTGCATGACAACATGCAGAGCTAGTGGCGTCAAAATTAACACACATACTTTATGTGACTCAAAAGCCGAACGAGTTACTTTCCGACGTTGTTTTAGATGTGCAAGTGCCAGTCAAAACTCGCGGTGTCGGCACTCTGCCGACCATTTCGCTAGTTAACACCGGTCTTGTTGTGTGTGTTTCAAGCTCAAGAGCATCTCCAAGCAAAAAATGGTCAACAGTAACATTCAGACGGTTTCGTACTGCTCAATTGCTACATTAAAACGGTATGTTTCTTTTTCAGAACTGGAAAAACACGAGCGTGACATCATTCGAACCTGTAATCTTCACATACGAAGTCCGACGCCTTATCCATTAGGCCACACGGTCACTGACGACCAACCATCACATGTATACGACTGGCGTGGGACCTGTCGTCTCGCGGTGCGTTTTGGCGTTGGCCAGTCCGCGCCAGCGCGCCGTAAGGCACAGAGGTTCGCACTGGGGCGTATCGCTTCCAGTCGGACGTGCCCACAGGGGAAGTGATGCGTCATGTATAGCCTCACCTCCTCAAGTGGCTCTTTCCGCCTTCAAGTGGTGCCAGACGTTAAGCTCGGCATTTCTCGTTCTTGCCCGGGTGTGCCTTGCGACAAAAGGAAGAGCTGCGACCCAACCCGATGCGAAAGCGAAGGGTGCGTGGCACAGGGGGAGCTGTGTCGAGGGACGAACATCTGTCCCTTTCTGTTCGCAGGGCCCAGACCAGCAGGAGCTCTGCATGCCGGCGACTTCGTTTGTCGGCGTGGGATCGCGTCGCGAGTCGGCAAGGGTGCTTCGCCGCGCCCCTGGGTAACCGGGGCGTGTTCTGCCAAACCCAGGAGGTGGTGACATCGCCTGGGCCAGGTTAACTGGGTCCAGACCGCCGAACGTCTGGGGGACCGGCCCGCCACCTGAGTAGGAGTGGGTCCTTGGCCGAAAGGTGGAAACTCGTGCTAGTAGGCAGCGAAGGGCGAGAGGTGCATCCGCCTCTCCGGAGTGCGGGGTGCAGTTGCCGGAGAGCGTCGCGTGAAATCGCCGATGACGGAGCCATCGATGGGGACCAGTGCGCTGGCGACGGCGCGCTGAACCCGGCAGCTCGGGAGTGCCCTTGACCTTGGGGCGAGGTCGGTGGGCGAGCTGCAAGAAGTCCCCCCCCATGCCAGAGGAGCCGGTCCGGGGCAAGAGACGGGCTCCCATCTCTTTTATCACTCGTATAATCATGGCGACAACCAATACGAGTGACTCGAGTGCGCCTCAACGGGCTTCTTTTGCGCCGCCTGATCCCTCTCCTCAGGACGAGTCGGGACAGGCCGAAAATGAAACAGTGACGCAGAGACTAGCAAGAATCACGTTGCTCATGGAGCAAAACATTAAAAACGGAAAAATATGTCAAGCAGAACTTTCAACAATCAAAAATGAATTGGCTGCATGGGCCATTGCCCACGCAAAATTGGAAGGAAGGGTGGAAGAACTAGAAAAAGAGAACAATCGATTGAGGAAACAGCCAGTTAAAACCTGGGCTGCCGTGGCAGCGCAAGCTCCCACGTAGCCCAACACGACCAGAGATACCATAGATAAGGTGACAAAGAGGCCAGATACGGCAGTCTTCTTGAGGACCCTGCCGGGCCAAGACACAAGCGTTAAAATAATCCAGGAGCTATTCACGACTACTGTGGACCCTGTAAAAGAGAAAATAAAGATCAAAAGAATTAAACCAAGCAAGAATTCAGTAATAGTGGAAGTCGCATCCGAAGAGGATAAAGAAAAAATATTGATGAACCAGAAACTAAATTCAGTGATCAAGTGTGAGCCTCCAAGGAAAAGAAACCCTCTCGTGATTCTGTACGATGTTCCAACAGTAATGACCAATGAAGAGTTATGCGACACAATCAGAAAACAAAACTTTGAGCATCTGAGTGAAGAAGAGTTCAAAGACTGTTTTAAACTCAGATTCAAGACAGGTCCACGGGGTCGAGATGTGGTACATCACGTCGCTGAGGTTACAGCGCAGATGTGGAAAAGCATTACGACTATGGGCAAAATATATGTCGGCTTTCATGCCATCAACACTAGGGACTATGTCGTGGTACCTCGTTGCCACAACTGTGGCGACTTGGACCACATTCTCAGGCTGTGCACCAGGGAGTCGGCCTGCACAAAATGTGGAGAGAACGGTCACAACCGTAAAGACTGCAAGGCAGCGGCAATCTGCATACCATGCAGGAACCGAGGCAAGAAATCATGCGGAGCCACAGGTCGAAACTGCCCAACATTCAGGATGCTTGAACAAAGACTGATTTCCAGGATTAATTATGGGTGAGCCCGGCATACTGAACAGGATGCCGAAACATAAGTCCCCGAGCAAAAGGAGGAGGGATGCTATGAGGGCTAACAAATTTAAGTTGTTCTTAAGGTCGCTTACGAGCACCGAGAAAACTGAAAACAGAGCCACACAGACTGAGATCTATATGATAAATACGGCAATACAGACAGACCCCCCCATAGCTGCAGCTCCCTCCTCCGAAAGCCGGGGAGCAGAGCCGACAGAACACCAGAAACGGCAAGGGCATCCTGTGGCTGTGGCAGTTTCCAGAGAGGAGCAGAAAAAAGTCATTCAACCAATACAGGAAAACTTGGTAACCAGTAGCTCTAGTACAAGTTCTCCCACACAGGGTACTCCAGTGGTTAGACTACCACCTGTGGACCCTGTAAGAGTGTACCCCAACTTGGAGTACACCATGCAATTAGCAAGACTTGAGCAGCCGGCTACCCTGACCACTGCCCTGAGACATGTGGTTCGTGTAGGACACGAAGAGGGACGAAAGATAACCTTCTCGGTGATGGAGGCTGTGGACAGAATTCAACTAAAATCAGTGAATCTCCCCACTGACTTTGGAGCCCTGCGAGACTTGTTAAGAAAGGTGTTTGAAAGAAGGGGCGAGAAATTCGACCTAAACGACATCTATGAACAGGCAGTATTGGCAAACGGACGAATTGCGTTCGACTGGACTAAGACCTGGCCACATGACCGAGTACACACCTACTTTCCATAATGACCAAAATAAACATAGGACAACTAAACACTCACAATAGTCGACTTGTGATGCAGGAACTCCGAAGGGAGGTGGAGGAGAGGAGATTGGATGTGCTCTGTCTGCAGGAGCCGTACTCCCAAGCTGGGAAAGTCGCATTTGCTGCCGCCACATGGCAAGTAATCAGCAGAGGAGAAGACCCAAGGGCGGCAATTATAATTACAAACAAACTCATGAGAGTTACCACTCTCTCAGTTTACAACTCCCCATTGCAACGTCGTGGAGCTCCAATCTCCAGCAGGAATCATCACCATCATTAATATGTACTTCCAGTATGGAGATGACATCGAAATACACCTAGACCACCTGATGAGGGTGACCACGGCGTTGCGAGGAAGGAAAATTGTAATAACAGCTGATATTAATGCCAAGTCCCCCCTATGGTTCAGTGGCACAAGAGACGCAAATGGAGAAAAGGTGGAAGAATACATTATGGCGTCGCAACTCGTGGTGGCCAACAGGCCTGGTAATCCTCCTACCTACACGGCAGGAGGAGGGCAGGGTACAAATATTGATGTCACTCTCGTGACACCAAATGTAACAAACATCATACAAAATTGGAAAGTAATAGGAAACGCCACCACTAGCGACCATAACTTAATAACTTTCACAGTAGGGGAGAGAGAGTGCCGCTAGGCCATGGGGTGGGAAATACAATTTAACTACAGGAAAGCTGACTGGGAACGGCTGGCGAGGGATTGCGACATTCCTCCATTACCGGAAGATGACATACAACAAGACATAAACGTAGACAACAGAGCAGATGAACTAGTAACTGCAGTAACCAGGGCGGTGAGGGCTGCTGTACCGATCAGGAGGAAGGCCATGGCGGCTTCTCCGTCACCGTGGTCGCCTGAACTGGAAGATCTACGCCAATCTGTCAGGAGGCTAAGGAGGCACTACCAGCGCAGTGTCGTCTGGCAGGAGAGACAAAGGTGGCAATTGCAGTACAGGGAGGCAAAACAGAGGTTCCAGAGTGAACTACGCGAAGTCAGAAGGCGAAGCTGGGAACACTATGTGCTCAGCCAGCTAGCACTGGATCCATGGGGACTCCCCTATAAATTAGTCAGGGAGAAAATCCGCTCTCCTATGGAGCTATCTACAGTCAGGCACGGGGACAGGATGACGGAGTCCTGGCAGGAGACTGCTGGGGTCCTCCTCCGGTCCCTGCTGCCTGATGACAATGCGGATGGGGAGACAGAGGGACAGCGGCAATTGCGAGAACAAGACCGTGAAATATATAATAATGACACGGCGGTCTACCCCTTCTCAGAAGAGGAGGTGGCGACCAACATAAAGCAACTTAAAAGAGGCAAAGCTCCTGGGCCAGACGGCATTGTGGCGGAGGTGGTGCAATTCCTGGCACCCCAGCTGGTTGCGCCGCTTACCCACCTCTATAATGATTGCCTGAGGCAACAACAGTTCCCAAGAAGGTGGAAAACTGGGAACGTCGTCATTATTAAGAAGGGACCGGACAAGGATCCTGCAGAAGTAAAGTCGTACAGGCCGATCTGCCTGTTAGATTTGTTTGGAAAAATCTTGGAAAAACTGTTGGCTGACAGATTGGCAGCACACAGAGTATTGTGCGGGATGAGCAGCAGGCAATTCGGTTTCAGGCCGGGGCGGTCGGCATCTGATGCAATCGCCCTGGCGGCCGAGGTCTGTGGCTCGACCCAACACAAATACGTGGTGGGCATCATGGTGGACATCAGTGGCGCCTTCGACCGCCTGTGGTGGCCCTCGCTCTTCTCCTGCTTGCGGGAGAAAGAGTGTCCAGGGCCGCTATATGGCTGCCTGAGGAGCTACTGTGAGGATCGGGAGGTCTGGCTATCATCCCCTAGCGAAAGGGTAGGGAAAGCTGTCACGAAAGGATGTCCCCAAGGATCGGTCCTAGGGCCGCCCTTTTGGGACATCCACATGGAGCCATTACTAGACAGCCTGCAACGAAGTGAGGATGTGCTAGAGGTGATAGCCTACGCTGATGACCTCCTCCTGATGGTCGGTGGCCGTAGCCGAGAGGACATAGAACCTAAAATAGAGAGAGCAATAGACAGACTCCTACAGTGGTGCCACACCACGAAAATGACCGTATCACCAAGCAAATCGACATACTTACTACTTAAAGGACAACTAATCAGGAACCCCACGGTCAGAATTGACGGCACACCGGTACTGCGAAGACGAGACACACGTTACCTAGGAGTCATCATTGATGAGAAATGGAACTTCGGAAAACACATTGAAACTGTAACCCAAAAAGCTCTGCAAATATTAAACAACCTCATTTCCATAGGACACAAAAGATTTCACCTACCTCCACATCTCATTAAACTTTACAACAATAGTATCTTAACTTCAGTAGTGGGTTACGGCTCCGGGGTCTGGGCGCACAGACTCACGAGCGTTGTGCCCGCCATGGCAGTGAGAAGGGTTCAGAGAAGCATGGTTCTAAGATCTGTGGGCGCTTATAGAACATCTCCAGGAGGGGCCCTATTAGACATAATGGGGCTCTGCCCACTTGACATCAAGATTAGGGAGCAAGCAGCCTGGTATTGGACGAAAAAAGGGAACCAGGGGAAAATAGAAGAAATCATGGGTGTGAGGGTAGAGGACAAAAGGGGGATTAGAAGAAGGGGGGAAGAACTTTGGCAGGGGTCCTGGGAGACAGAAGAAACCGGTCGCAGAACCTTTCAGTTCTTGCCGAACGTGAGGGAGCGTTTAGAAATGAAGCACTTTCAGCCAACACGGGGACTGATCCATTTTCTCACTGGTCATGGACCCTACCCGACATACTTATGTCGGTTTGGGAAGAGGGCTACGCCCACGTGTGACTGTGGCGCGCCGGAAGGCACTCCGGATCATGTGATTTACGAGTGCCCTCTCTTCAATGATGTAGCGACCACACTTCGAGACGGACTTCCGAACCATGACACGTATCAACTCCTCAGACGTGAAGACACTTTTCAGATGATTAATACTCTGGCCAACGAGGTATCACGGAAAGTGCTAAATGAATATCTGAGGGAGATAAACTAAGAATGCGAAAATGAACACCGATATTGTCTAGATCCCTTTTCCCATACCGCCAGCGCGCGGACTGGCCGACTTCACATCTCAGTTGGGATCCGCCGCGCGCAGGATTAGGGGGAGGAGGGGTCAATCTCACCGACTTAGAGATGCACCGGATTTGACTTAGGATAAGTTAGTTTCGTAGGACTTAGAATAGGATATTATGTTAGGTTAGGGAACTGCAGCGAGTTAACATCTTGGCCAGCCCAGTGCCAGGGGCAAGCTCTTTGGGGTTAGCTCGAAGAGCAAGGCTTGCAAAGTAGGTTTATATATTCTACTGGCACCTATGTGACGCTGCAGGTGTAGAAATTAGCAATTAGTGACAGTAATAGTTTCTTAAGTAGTAGGGATAGTTGGTGCAGTGCCCATTGTTGTAGTAACCTGTAGCACATCATATTTTGTAGTATGCTGCATTGTAATAGTAATAAATGTATTAATATTATGACCCACTAATGCTATTAAGGAAGTGGGTTAACATTGTATAATTATTATTATTGATGTATACGACTCATCTCGAAACGCTCACACCCCTGAGGATTTGTGTTTTCGTTCTACACAGCCGCTGCCGCTAGCTCTTTCCCACGCATTCGTTACATTCAACCTCTTACGAGTCCGACCAAATATAGACTGAGAAACAAGGCCACACACTTTGTGCATTCGGAATCGAAGGCAGGGCGTCCCTCGCCGCATTTGCTACGATCGCCATTTGCTACTTCTGCAGAAGCGGCGGCGACGACGACAGGCTCTGAGATATGTGAGAAATACATCTATAAAATGTAATTCAGACTGCCTCGTCCCACCTTATGCTGTACCGCTTTGGTAAATGCTTTATCTGCGCCATTCGCCTTAATCACATCTGAGAGTCATTCTTTAAAAAACGCCTGTCGCTAATTGTTCGTCATCACAGATACTGTTTGCTATACGGCCACAACGCGCAACTGATTTCCAAAATTCATCTTTCTCCTGTTAGGATGGAACTTACGACCCCTGGTTTATTTGGCCACTGCTCTACCGCTGAGCTAAAGAAGCGCGGCCTAGCGGTACTCTTGGGTACTTCGTCCTTATGGGCGTCTGCATCATCAGACTTCAGCTGACAACACTTCATATTGCCGGCTAATATTTGCAGCTATGGCGACCCATTACTGCTTGGCTACACATCTGACACGTAACCGATGTGCTCTCCAAACAACAACACTTGCATTTCAGAACATGTCTTTCACACATGTCTACAAAATACCTTCACCTTCAAATACAGTTTCCTTGCGACTGACAGAGACGTAGGCAAAGTTTAAAGTTGCTATTTCCATTACATCTCGTTAATCTGAAAAACGGTTATTTACATCCGCAGCGGAACAAAATTGAGTTCCGCACAGCGTGTGGCTCGAACCCACGATCCTGGGATTAAGAGACTGACGCTCTACCGACTGAGCTAGCCGGTTACCTCAGTGAATACCTGCCGGGTAGCACGTCACACAGTACTCGTTTGGGTTGGGTTTTCCCATACAGCATCTCTCCATGCTGCCTAAAGTTTTCCTAACGTCACACTCGTCACGAACTTCCTTTTATGTCATAATCATTTCTGAGAGGTAAAGAAATTGCATGACAACATGCAGAGCTAGTGGCGTCAAAATTAACACACATACTTTATGTGACTCAAAAGCCGAACGAGTTACTTTCCGACGTTGTTTTAGATGTGCAAGTGCCAGTCAAAACTCGCGGTGTCGGCACTCTGCCGACCATTTCGCTAGTTAACACCGGTCTTGTTGTGTGTGTTTCAAGCTCAAGAGCATCTCCAAGCAAAAAATGGTCAACAGCAACATTCAGACGGTTTCGTACTGCTCAATTGATACATTAAAACGGTATGTTTCTTTTTCAGAACTGGAAAAACACTAGCGTGACAGCATTCGAACCTGTAATCTTCAGATCCGAAGTCCGACGTCTCGTTACATTGACTCTGGGGTTGATCCGCCGGGAACACAGCGTCTGCTTCATCCTCAGTACCAGTGACATCAACCACTGGGGAGTCATCCGTCGTTACCTCCATCGCTGAGTGTGGTAGCGGCGGTGCCGCGTCAGCACTCGGTTCTTTGACGTTATCGGCCAAAACATCATTCAAAAGAGGGGCATCTACAGCCGGGGTCGCGGGTGGAAGACCACAAGCCGCGGCAGCGTATGTCAGTGGCAGTGCCGTCGTCACAGGGGGGCTAGCGGCTTCACCGACAGGTA
Organism: Schistocerca gregaria; assembly: GCF_023897955.1. Taxonomy (NCBI): domain Eukaryota; kingdom Metazoa; phylum Arthropoda; class Insecta; order Orthoptera; family Acrididae; genus Schistocerca; species Schistocerca gregaria. Next base: position 547,299 of record NW_026061777.1, on the reverse strand, counting down.
TCTGCGTCACGCGTCTTTGTATACATTCAGAGCGCACGTGGCCGGGCGCACCACAGCCGGCACACGTTTTTGGCTGCCCATCATATATGACAATTCCGCGATGTCCACCTACGTAAATATATGAAGGTATGTGCTTCTGTAGATCGATCTTAACCTGCCTGACGCCGTTAAGCACCGGAAATTTGTGGGCTTTGGACCAACGCTCCGCAAAATTGTTAATGACCCTCCCGTAAGGTGTTAATGCAGAATTTATTTGCGCGGCTGATATTTCAAACGGGAGTTCGAAAATACGTGCCGTTCGGAAGCCCAGTCCAGCATGCGTAATGCTGACGTCACTGACGGTACCATCTATATGTTTAAACTTCAGTACACCTCCACTGGACTCCACAATTCTATCACACATTTCAGAGGACGTTAATTTCACATAAACAACACTAGTCACGATAGAGAAATTTATCCCTACAATGTCATCAAAAGTAATCTTAGCTGTTTCCTCTAACCATGCTTCAACTTCAAACGAATTTGGTTTCGAAAAGTTCCTATCAAAGGTAAACTTCAAGGTATCTTTCCTGTTAGTCGGATTCATAATTCCATATCAGATCCTACAGAACGGAACGAATACTAATAAGCAGACGCTGTAAGCACGCGACTCACCGCCTGACGTAAACACTTCCTGCCACAGCGCGCTGGCCCTGGAGGTCCGCTCACCACCGCTGCCGTAGGCAGACTGTCCATTAGGCCACACCGTCACTGACGACCAACTATAACTTGTATACGACTCATCTCGAAACGCTCACACCCTGAGGATTTGTGTTTTCGTTCTACACAGCCGCTGCCGCTTGCTCTTTCCCACCCACTCGTTACATTCAACCTCTTACAAGACCGACCAAATATAGACTGAGAAACAAGACCACACACTTTGTGCATTCGGAATCGAAGGCAGGGCGTCCCTCGCCGCATTTGCTACGATCGCCATTTGCTACTTCTGCAGAAGCGGCGGCGGCGACGTCGACGATGACCGCGAGAGGCTCTGAGATATGTGAGAAATACATCTACAAAATGTAATTCAGACTGCCTCATCCCACCTTATGCTGCACCGCTTTGGTAAATGCTTTATCTGCGCCATTCGCCTTAATCACATCTGAGAGTAATTCTTAAAAAAACGCCTGTCGCTAATTGTTCGTCATCACAGATACTGTTTGCTATACGGCCACAACGCGCAACTGATTTCCAAAATTCATCTTTCTCCTGTGAGGATGGAGCTTACGACCCCTGGTTTATTAGACCACTGCTCTACTGCTGAGCTAAAGAGGCGCGGCCTAGCGGTACTCTTGGGTACTTCGCCTTTACGGTCGTCTGCATAATCAGACTTCCGCTGACAACACTTCATATTACCGGCTAATATTTGCAGCTATGGCGACGAATTTCTGCTTAGCTACACATCTGACACGTAACCGATGTGCTCTCCAAACAACAACACTTGCATTTCAGAACTTGTCTTTCCCACATGTCTACAAAATCACCTTCACCTTCAAATACAGTTTCCTTGCGACTGACAGAGACGTAGGCAAAGTTTAAAGTTGCTATTTCCATTACATCTTGTTAATCAGAAAAACAGTAATTTCCATCTGCAGCGGAACAAAATTCCGTTCCGAACAGCGTGGGGCTCGAACCCACGATCTTGAGATTAAGAGTCTGACGCTCTACCGACTGAGCTAGCCGGCTACCGCGGTGAGTACCTGCCGGGTAGCACGTCACACAGTACTCGTTTGGGTTGGGTGGTCCCATACAGAATCTCTCCATGCTGCCTAATGTTCTCCTAACGTCACACTCGTCACGTACTTCACTTTAATGTCATAATCATTTCTGAGAGGTAAAGAAATTGCATGACAACATGCAGAGCTAGTGGCGTCAAAATTAACACACATACTTTATGTGACTCAAAAGCCGAACGAGTTACTTTCCGACGTTGTTTTAGATGTGCAAGTGCCAGTCAAAACTCGCGGTGTCGGCACTCTGCCGACCATTTCGCTAGTTAACACCGGTCTTGTTGTGCGTGTTTCAAGCTCAGGAGCAACTCCGAGCAAAAAATGGTCAAAAGCAACATTCAGACAGTTTCGTACTGCTCAATTGCTACATTAAAAGGGTATGTTTCTTTTTCAGAACTGGAAAAACACGAGCGTGACATCATTCGAACCTGTAATCTTCAGATCCGAAGTCTTATCCATTGGGACACACGGTCACTGACGACCAACTATAACATGTATATGACTCATCTCGAAACGCTCACACCCCTGAGGATTTGTGTTTTCGTTCTACACAGCCGCTGCCCCTTGCTCTTTCCCACCCATTCGTTACATTCAACATCTTACGAGACCGACCAAATGTAGACTGAGAAACAAGACCACACACTTTGAGCATTCGGAATCGAAGGCAGGGCGTCTCTCGCCGTATTTGTTACGATGGCCATTTGCTACTTCTGAAGGTGCGGCGGCGGCGGTGACGACGACCGCGAGAGTCTCTGAGATATGTGAGAAATACATCTATAAAATGTAATTCAGACTGCCTCTTCCCACCTTGTGCTGTACCTTTTTTTTTTTTTTTTTTTTTTCTTTATTGTCATTTTATACCTACAAAGGTAGGCCGGCAGCGGCCTAATATGCCGCTCTTCGGCCACAAGAAACATACAAGAGATAAAAACAGGAAGACATAATCTCAAAACACAGACATGGAGGACAAAAATCAGAAGACAACAGAGAATAAAAAGAAATGAAGTCGTTCACCGACGCAGCACTGTTTCAGTTTTAAAAAGACGGGCAGCACAGCACGGAACAGAGAACACTAGCACAGGTGAACGGTGGAGCAGAAAACGAAGAAACACTCGAGGCACAGACGGGACGAAAGACACGGACACTGCGGAGATGGGCTTCGGCGCTTGCAGGGGCACTGTCCACACCGAAAAGCTGGGGGCCTGCCAAGGGAAAAAACAGGGGGAGGGAAGGAGGGAGGGGGAGATAGGATGCCAGGGAGGAGGAGGGGAGAAAACGAAAAAAGGGGGGGTGGAAGCCCAGGGAGAGGGGGAGGGGAGGTAAGGATGAAAGGAGGGAGAGAGGGAGGGAGAGAAGGGAGAGAGGGTGCCCACAGGAAAATGAGAGGAGAGGGGAAGGCAAGGCTCAAAGTTGGTAGGAGGGGTAGATGGAGGGGAGGAGGGCATCATCCGGGAGGGGGAGTCGGCGGAAGCCACCTTGGGAGAGGGTGTGGAGAGTGTGAAGATGGAGAGCAGGTGGGATACAGGAGTACAGGCGCGGCAGTGGGTTGGGGTGGGAGAGGATGGAAGAGACAAGCGGGTGGGGAGGATCAAGCTTGCGGGAGGTGTAGAGGATCCGCATCCGTTGGAGGAAGAGAAGGAGGTGTGGGAAGGGGATGAGGTCATAGAGGAGCCGCGTGGGGGAAGGGAGGCGGATGCGATAGGCGAGGCGGAGTGCATGCCGTTCAAGGATTTGAAGGGATTTGTAAAAGGTAGGCGGGGCAGAGATCCAGGCGGGATGGGCATAACAGAGGATAGGGCGGATGAGAGATTTATAGGTGTGGAGGACGGTGGAGGGGTCCAGACCCCATGTGCGGCCAGAAAGGAGCTTCAGGAGGTGGAGTCGGGAGCGTGCCTTGGCTTGGATTGTCCGGAGATGAGGGGTCCAGGAGAGGCGACGGTCAAGGGTGACGCCAAGGTACTTGAGGGTGGGTGTGAGGTTAATAGGACGGCCATAAATGGTAAGATAGAAATCAAGGAGACGGAAGGAAGGGGTGGTTTTGCCTACGATGATTGCCTGGGTCTTGGAAGGATTGACCTTGAGCAACCACTGGTTACACCAAGAGGTGAACCGGTCAAGATGGGATTGGAGAAGGTGTTGGGAGCGTTGCAGGGTGGGGGCAAGGGCAAGGAAGGCGGTGTCATCGGCGTACTGGAGAAGGTGAAGGGGGGGTGCAGGTGGAGGCATGTCCGCCGTATAAAGAAGGTAAAGAAGAGGGGAAAGGACGGAACCTTGGGGCACACCGGCAGAGGGGTAGAAGGTGTAGGAATCAGTGTTGTGGATAGTGACATAGGAAGGGCGGTGGGAAATGAAGGAGGCGATCAGACGGACGTAGTTAATAGGAAGAGCAAAGGTTTGGAGCTTGAAGAGGAGACCAGAATGCCACACTCGGTCATAGGCGCGTTCAAGGTCAAGGGAGAGGAATATGGCGGAGCGACGGGAGTTGAGTTGTTCGGAGAGGAGGTGAGTGAGGTGAAGGAGAAGGTCATCGGCAGAGAAGGATGGTCGAAAGCCACATTGGGTGGAGGGAAGGAAGCGGTGCCGGTGGAGATGCTGGTGGATGCGGCGGGTTAGAATGGATTCCAGGACCTTGCTGAAGACCGAGGTAAGGCTTATAGGACGGTAGGAGGAGACAGCGGAAGGTGGTTTATCGGGTTTGAGGAACATCAGGATCCGGGAGGTTTTCCACAGGTCGGGGTAGAAGCCGGTGGACAAGACCACATTGTACAGCCTGGCCAGGGTGGAGAGGAAGGGGGCGGGAGCTTCACGGAGGTGACGGTAAGTAACACGGTCGTGACCAGGAGCAGTGTTGCGTTTGGTGCGGAGTATATCGATGATGTCTTGAGTAGTTATAGGGGTATTGAGTTCAGTGTGTGTAATGTTGTCCAAGTACTGGAAGCCAGGAGCTAGTGGAGGGATAGAGGTGTCAGTTCGATCGCGGACATCGGGGAAGAGGGAATAATCGAACTGGGGATCGTCAGGGATGGTAAAGACATCGGTGAGGTAGGAGGCAAAATGGTTGGCCTTACTAAGGTTGTCAGGAAAGGGATTGTCATTATGAAGGAGAGGATAGTAAGGGGGGGGTTTTGATCCAGTAAGGCGGCGGAAGGCTGACCAGTATTTGGACGAGTTAATAGGTAGGGTAGCATTAAGACGGGTGCATGTCTGTCGCCAGTCCCGGCGTTTCTTAGCCGCGAGCAAGTTCCGGATGTGTCTCTGGAGTTGCCGGTGGCGTTGTAGTATGTCCCGGTCACGCGTGTGGAGGAAGGCACGGTAGAGACGACGGGATTCTCGAAGGAGGAGGACGGCCTGTGGGGGTAAAGTGGGACGGTGCGGGTGGATGGCGACGGTAGGGATGTGGGCCTCCACGGCCTCAGACAAGGTCTGCTGGAGAAAGGATGCGGCATGGGTTATGTCATGTGGGCGGTGGTAGGTGAGGGGGTGGCTATCGACCCAGGTAGTAAGGGTATCCCGGTATGCATTCCAGTCGGCACGGGAGTAATCATGGACATACTTGGGGGGAGGGTCAAGGCGAGGATCGGGACGGGGGCGACGACCGTCTGATATGGTAAGAAGGACAGGGAGATGGTCACTGCCAATAGGGTCGAGGACGTCCACCGCTATGCGGCCAAGGAGATTGGGGGAGGCTAGGACGACATCGGGTGTGGTATTGGATTCAGGGCGGGTGTGTTGGGGAAGAGGAAGGACATCTCCTTGGATGGTGGCGAGGAACCGATGCCACCGCCGTAACTGGGTGGCGGAGCGACTATGGATATTGAGATCTGCGGCAATCACGTAGGAGGAGAAGGTACGGTCGATGTGGGAAAGGAAGTCAAAAGGAATAGGGGCAGAGGGGCGGACATAGATGGTGGCGCAGGTAACGGTGAGGCCGGGGAAGAATAGACTAAGGATCAGGTGTTCCGTGGGGTTGGGAAGGAGGGGTTGGAGCCGAACAGGGATCTGGCGATGGTGGCCAATGGCAACTCCGCCACGCGCTATCGGGAGGGGGTTGTCAGAGCGGTGAAGGAGGTAGGGCGAGGTATGGACAGTATGGTGGGGCTGGAGGAATGTTTCGTTTAGGAGGAAGGCATCCACGCGGTGGGTGGTGAGGGTATGCATAAGGAGATTCTTGTTGACAGGAAGGGAACGGATGTTGTTAAACAGGATACGTTGCTGTCGCGCCATAGTGGGAATTTAGACGAGGGTGTCGAGACGGGAGAAGGTAAAATGGGCCTGGTTATGGGAGTAGGTGGCGTAAGTGTTGAGCTGGAAGACGGAACGGGCGGCAAGGGATACCTGCTGGAGGGTGTGGGGGCGCTGAAAGGGGTGGATGTTCTGAAGGACAACGGTTACAAAGCGGATGATGTCCTCAGCTGTGGGGGGGGGACGGAGGGAATTGCCGGGAGGGGTGGGGGCATCCAAGGGGCGGACAGGGACAGTGAGTTCAGGAGCGGAGGGAGGGGGTCGGGCCTTGCACTTTTGGGAGTAGGTTGGGTGTTGGAGGTTACAGGTGTTACAGGAGGGGGGGGACTGAAGGTTGGGGCACTGCCGGAGGAAGTGCGCTTCTTTGCAGTGCGGGCAGACGGGGGCCTCGCGGCACTCAGATGTAGGATGTGCATTATAGCGCAAGCACCTCTGGCAGCGGATGGACTGTGGAGGGGAGCGGGAGGGGTCGACCTTATAACGGCGGTTGAAAAGGAGGGCACCCTCCTTGAGGAGGAGGTCTATGGAGGGAGCATGCTCGGAGAACACCCGCATGAGGCGGGTGGGGCCGGCTGGATTGTGAATCCGGCGGACAGCTCGAACCTCTAGATAGGGATGGGCCTTCAGCTCCGCCAACACCTCCTCCTCCGTGATCATCGGGCTAAGCCGAGTGATCACGGCAGTGAGGGTCGGTGGGCGACGGGGCGGCTGGGGTTGTCGGGATGAGGAGGGGGGGGAGCAGGGGCAAGGGAGGCATGGGGACCAAACCGTTTGAGGGGAATGCGGGAGAGGATGTCGGAGTGGAGGGTGGGGCTGGGGGATGTGATCAGGACGGAGTCCCGACGGGGGGTGAGAAGGGAGATCGGGGCTCCGGGGAAGTGCTGGCGGAGGAGAAGGGTAAGATTGCGGGCCTCCAGGAGAGAGGGATCAGGGTGAGAAAGGAGGTACCTGTAGGAGGGGGAGGTAGAGGAGGGAGTAGATAGGGAAGGTGAGGTGGTATCCATGGCATCCTGGTGGGTTGGAGGGGGGAGAGTCTGCGACTTCTTGGGAGCAGAAGAGGCTGGGGTGCCGCTGGGACGTTTCACAGCGGGAGAGGGACGGGAAGAGGTGTGGGGGATGGGGACGACCAGGAGATGGCGGGAGACGGCAGGTCCCACCGGCGGTGCAGGCACTGGTGGTGGTGCTGGCGCTGGCGCTGGGGCTGGAGCTGGCGCCACAGAAGATGCAGTGGCAGTGGTTGGCACTGGCGATGGCGAGGGCGATGGTGATGGTGATGGTGATGGTGATGGTGATGACGATGACGATGGTGTGGCGTGGGTGGTGGCCCGACGGGCAACAACCCTGGCGGGGGTGGCATGAGTCACATGTGGGAGGGGAGGGAATGGGTCACGTGAGGCATGGGGGGGTAGGAACAGGGGAGGGAGCAACAAAAGGAGCGGGGGTGGGAAGAGTGAGGAGGGGGGGAATATATGGGGGAGGCGGTGAATGAGCACACCACGTGATGGTGGTGGCAGCAAGTGAGGGGGACGTGTACACGATTGCAGTGGTAGTGGCGGTAGTTGTGGGGGTTGTCATGGTGAGAGGATAAGTGGGAGAGGGGAAAAGAGGAAAAATAACAGGGGACAGTCAAAGGACAAGGACAAGAGACTGACGAAGAGGAAGGGTAAGACGTAAGCAGAGACGACAGAAAGAAAGACGGGCAGGGAGCGGCGGCGGCGGCGGCGGCAGCGGCGGTCGGCAACAGCAGCAGCGGCAGGAACCGGATACGGTGGCGGCAACCGGCGGCGACGTCGGCGGGAGACCGGCGGCGGCGGCGGCGGCGGCGGCGGGAACCGGCGGCGGCGGCGGCGGCGGCGGCGGCGGCGGTTGGCAACAGCAGCAGCGGCAGGAACCGGATACGATGGCGGCAACCGGCGTCGGCGGGAGACCGGCGGCGGCGGCGGCGGCGGCGGTGGTGGGAACCGGCGGCGGCGGCAGCGGCTGCTGGGACCAACGGCGGCAAAGGCTCGGGACAACGGCAGCTGCAGCGAGCACTGAAACTCCTAGCACTTCGAAATTAACGACAATAATATCGAAGGGCGCAACCCTCTCGAGTTACGCCGAAGAACGTGGGTGCTGTACCGCTTTGGCAAATGCTTTATCTGCGCCATTCGCCTTAATCACATCTGAGAGTAATTCTTAAAAAAACGTCTGTCGCTAATTGTTCGTCATCACAGATACTGTTTGCTATACGGCCACAACGCGCAACTGATTTCCAAAATTCAGCTTTTTCCTGTGAGGATGGATCTTACGACGCCTGGTTTATTAGAGCAGTGCTCTACCACTGAGCTAAAGAGGCGCGCCCTAGCGGTTCTCTTGGGTACTTCGCCCTTACGGTCGTCTGCATAATCAGACTTCAGCTGACAACACTTCATATTACCGGCTAATATTTGCAGCTATGGCGACCCATTACTGCTTAGCTACACATCTGACACGTAACCGATGTGCTCTCCAAACAACAACACTTGCATTTCAGAACATGTCTTTCACACATGTCTACAAAATCACCTTCACCTTCAAAAACAGTTTCCTTGCGACTGACAGAGACGTAGGCAAAGTTTAAAGTTGCTATTTCCATTACATCTCGTTAATCAGAAAAACGGTAATTTACATCTGCAGCGGAACAAAATTCCGTTCCGCCCAGCAAGTGGCTCGAACCCACGAACCTGGGATTAAGAGTCTGACGCTCTACCGACTGAGCTAGCCGGCTACCTCGGTAAATACCTGCCGGATAGCACGTCACACAGTACTCGTTTTGGTTGGGTGGTCCCATACAGAATCTCTCCATGCTGCCTAATGTTTTCCTAACGTCACACTCGTCACGTACTTCACTTTTATGTCATAATCATTTGTGAGAGGTAAAGAAATTGCATGACAACATGCAGAGCTAGTGGCGTCAAAATTAACACACATACTTTATGTGACTCAAAAGCCCAACGAGTTACTTTCCGACGTTGTTTTAGATGTGCAAGTGCCAGTCAAAATTCGCGATGTCGGCACTCTGCCGACCATTTCGCTAGTTTACACCGGTCTTGTTGTGTGTGTTTCAAGCTCAGGAGCCACTCCAAGCAAAAAATGGTCAACAGCAACATTCAGACGGTTTCGTAGTGCTCAATTGCTACATTAAAACGGTATGTTTCTTTTTCAGAAATGGAAAAACACGAGCGTGACATCATTCGAACCTGTAACATTCAAATCCGAAGTCCGACGCCTGATCCATTAGGCCACACAGTCATTGACGACCAACAATAACATGTATACGACTCATATCGAAACGCTCACACCCCTGAGGATTTGTGTTTTCGTTCTACACAGCCGCTGCCCCTTGCTCTTTCCCACCCATTCGTTACATTCAAACTCTTACGAGACCGACCAAATGTAGACTGAGAAACAAGACCACACACTTTGTGCATTCGGAATCGAAGGCAGGGCGTCCCTCGCCGCATTTGCTACGATGGCCATTTGCTACTTCTGCAGAAGCGGCGACGACGACGACGACCGAGAGAGGCTCTGAGATATGTGAGAAATACATCTATAAAACGTAATTCAGACTGCCTCGTCCCACCTTATGCTGTACCACTTTGGCAAAGGCTTTATCTGCGCCATTCGCCTTAATCACATCTGAGAGTAATTCTTAATAAAACGCCTATCGCTAATTGTTCGTCATCACAGACACTGTTTGCTATACGGCCACGACGAGAAACTGATTTCCAAAATTCGTCTTCCTCTTCTGAGGATGGAACTTACGACGCCTGGTTTATTAGAGCAGTGCTCTACCACTGAGCTAAAGAGGCGCGTCCTAGCGGTTCTCTTGGGTACTTCGCCCTGACGGTCGTCTCCATAATCAGACTTCAGCTGACAAAACTTCATATTACCGGCTAATATTTGCAGCTATGGCGACCCATTACTGCTTAGCTACACATCTGACACGTAACCGATGTGCTCTCCAAACAACAACACTTGCATTTCAGATCATGTCTTTCACACATGTCTACAAAATCACCTTCACCTTCAAATACAGTTTCCTTGCGACTGACAGAGACGTAGGCAAAGTTTAAAGTTGCTATTTCCATTACATCTCGTTAATCAGAAAAACGGTAATTTACATCTGCAGCGGAACAAATTCCGTTCCGCCCAGAGTGTGGCTTGAACCCACGACCCTGGGATTAAGAGTCTGACGCTCTACCGACTGAGCTAGCCGGCTACTTCGGTGAATACCTGCCGGGTAGCACGTCACACAGAACTCGTTTGGGTTGGTTGGTCCCATACAGAATCTTTCCATGCTGCCTAATGTTTTCCTAACGTCACACTCGTCACGTACTTCACTTTTGTGTCATAATCATTTCTGAGAGGTAAAGAAATTGCATGACAACATGCAGAGCTAGTGGCGTCAAAATTAACACACATACTTTATGTGACTCAAAAGCCGAACGAGTTACTTTCCGACGTTGTTTTAGATGTGCAAGTGCCAGTCAAAACTCGCCGTGTCGGCACTGTGCCGACCATTTCGCTAGTTAACACCGGTCTTGTTGTGTGTGTTTCAAGCTCAGGAGCAACTCCAAACAAAAAATTGGTCAACAGCAACATTCAGACGGTTTCGTACTGCTCAATTGCTACATTAAAAAGGTATGTTTCTTTTTCAGAACTGGAAAAACACGAGCGTGAAATCATTCGAACCTGTAATCTTCAGATCCGAAGTCCGACGCCTTACCCATTAGGCCACACGGTTACTGACGACTAACTATTACATGTATACGACTCATATCGAAACTCTCACACCCCTGAGGATTTGTGTTTTCGTTCTACACAGCCGCTGCCCCTTGCTCTTTCCCACCCATTCGTTACATTCAACCTCTTACGAGACCGACCAAATGTAGACTGAGAAACAAGACCACACACTTTGTGCATTCGGAATCGAAGGCAGGGCGTCCCTCGCCGCATTTGCTACTTCTGCAGAAGCGGCGGCGGCGACGACGACGACGACGACGACGACGACGACAACAGGCTCTGAGATATGTGAGAAATACATCTATAAAATGTAATTCAGACTGCCTCGTCCCACCTTGTGCTGTACCGCATTGGCAAATGCTTTATCTGCGCCATTCGCCTTAATCACATCTGAGAGTAATTCTTAAAAAAACGTCTGTCGCTAATTGTTCGTCATCACAGATACTGTTTGCTATACGGCCACAACGCGCAACTGATTTCCAAAATTCAGCTTTTTCCTGTGAGGATGGATCTTACGACGCCTGGTTTATTAGAGCAGTGCTCTACCACTGAGCTAAAGAGGCGCGCCCTAGCAGTTCTCTTGGGTACTTCGCCCTTACGGTCGTCTGCATAATCAGACTTCAGCTGACAACACTTCATATTACCGGCTAATATTTGCAGCTATGGCGACCCATTACTGCTTAGCTACACATCTGACACGTAACCGATGTGCTCTCCAAACAACAACACTTGCATTTCAGAACATGTCTTTCACACATGTCTACAAAATCACCTTCACCTTCAAAAACAGTTTCCTTGCGACTGACAGAGACGTAGGCAAAGTTTAAAGTAGCTATTTCCATTACATCTCGTTAATCAGAAAAACGGTAATTTACATCTGCAGCGGAACAAAATTCCGTTCCGCCCAGCAAGTGGCTCGAACCCACGAACCTGGGATTAAGAGTCTGACGCTCTACCGACTGAGCTAGCCGGCTACCTCGGTAAATACCTGCCGGATAGCACGTCACACAGTACTCGTTTTGGTTGGGTGGTCCCATACAGAATCTCTCCATGCTGCCTAATGTTTTCCTAACGTCACACTCGTCACGTACTTCACTTTTATGTCATAATCATTTGTGAGAGGTAAAGAAATTGCATGACAACATGCAGAGCTAGTGGCGTCAAAATTAACACACATACTTTATGTGACTCAAAAGCCCAACGAGTTACTTTCCGACGTTGTTTTAGATGTGCAAGTGCCAGTCAAAATTCGCGATGTCGGCACTCTGCCGACCATTTCGCTAGTTTACACCGGTCTTGTTGTGTGTGTTTCAAGCTCAGGAGCCACTCCAAGCAAAAAATGGTCAACAGCAACATTCAGACGGTTTCGTAGTGCTCAATTGCTACATTAAAACGGTATGTTTCTTTTTCAGAACTGGAAAAACACGAGCGTGAAATCATTCGAAGCTGTAATCTTCAGATCCGAAGTCCGACGCCTTACCCATTAGGCCACACGGTTACTGACGACCAACTATTACATGTATACGACTCATATCGAAACGCTCACACCCCTGAGGATTTGTGTTTTCGTTCTACACAGCCGCTGCCCCTTGCTCTTTCCCACCCATTCGTTACATTCAACCTCTTACGAGACCGACCAAATGTAGACTGAGAAACAAGACCACACACTTTGTGCATTCGGAATCGAAGGCAGGGCGTCCCTCGCCGCATTTGCTACTTCTGCAGAAGCGGCGGCGGCGGCGACGACGACGACGACGACGACGACGACGACGACGACGACGACGACGACGACGACGACGACGACGACAGGCTCTGAGATATGTGAGAAATACATCTATAAAATGTAATTCAGACTGCCTCGTCCCACCTTATGCTGTACCGCTTTGGCAAATGCTTTATCTGCGCCATTCGCCTTAATCACATCTGAGAGTAATTCTTAAAAAAACGCCTGTCGCTAATTGTTCGTCATCACAGATACTGTTTGCTATACGGCCACAACGCGCAACTGATTTCCAAAATTCAGCTTTCTCCTGTGAGGATGGAACTTACGACGCCTGGTTTATTAGAGCAGTGTTCTACCACTGAGCTAAAGAGGCGCGTCCTAGCGGTTCTCTTGGGTACTTCGCCCTTACGGTCGTCTGCATAATCAGACTTCAGCTGACAACACTTCATATTACCAGCTAATATTTGCAGCTATTGCGACCCATTACTGCTTAGATACACATCTGACACGTAACCGATGTGCTCTCCAAACAACAACACTTTTATTTCAGAACATGTCTTTCACACATGTCTACAAAATCACCTTCACCTTCAAATACAGTTTCCTTGCGACTGACAGAGACGTAGGCAAAGTTTAAAGTTGCTATTTCCATTACATCTCGTTAATCAGAAAAACGGTAGTTTACATCTGCAGCGGAACAAAATTCCGTTCCGCCCAGCGTGTGGCTCGAACCCACGACCCTGGGATTAAGAGTCTGACGCTCTACCGACTGAGCTAGCCGGCTACCTCGGTGAATACCTGCCGGGTAGCACGTCACACAGAACTCGTTTGGGTTGGGTGGTCCTATACAGAATCTTTCCATGCTGCCTAATGTTTTCCTAACGTCACACTCGTCACGTACTTCACTTTTGTGTCATAATCATTTCTGAGAGGTAAAGAAATTGCATGACAACATGCAGAGCTAGTGGCGTCAAAATTAACACACATACTTTATGTGACTCAAAGCCGAACGAGTTACTTTCCGACGTTGTTTTAGATGTGCAAGAGCCAGTCAAAACTCGCCGTGTCGGCACTGTGCCGACCATTTCGCTAGTTAACACCGGTCTTGTGTGTGTTTCAAGCTCAGGAGCAACTCCAAGCAAAAAATGGTCAACAGCAACATTCAGACGGTTTCGTACTGCTCAATTGCTACATTAAAACGGTATGTTTCTTTTTCAGAACTGGAAAAACACGAGCGTGACATCATTCGAACCTGTAATCTTCATATCCGAAGTCCAACGCCTTATCCATTTTTTTTTTGTCGCGCTGACCACTTTTTTTTGTTATTTTTTTTTTAATTAAAGACTGTTCAGTTATGAGTAGGTGGAGACAAGGTGGGCAGGGGTCGGAACCCGAGGCCTGGCTGCAATGCCTCCCCCGTCCCGTCCCTGAATCACTCCCTCAAACAAGCTTTGTTATTTATTGTTGTTTTATTTTATTATTTTTATTATTTTTTTTCTTCACCAGGAACAGGGTAATTGAACAAAAGATCTTTATTGGTACAAACTTAAATACAAGAAAAATGCCATCCTTCCGGCGAAAATAACATAAGACATGATATTTGTATAAGGTGTAGGAAAAAAAAACTAATAATACTGATGGAAGCTAAGAGGTGTAAAGCATTTTACAGTGGAGTGAGGGAAAAGCCAGTGTTTATCAGGTGTAGTGCATAAAAGAAAGGAGGCGTGTGTCCATGCGCCTACTCCACTATGGGTTACAATGTAGAAAGCAGCGCGAGGGGTCTCCGATGTCAGCAGGGGGGGGGGGGGGGGGCGGGAGTGCTGTCGGCGTGTGGTACCATCCAACTGAGCGGGGGTTACGTAAAGATCGCGTGTAGGTAATTAGCGAAGAAGGCGCGGTAGCGCGGTCGCTGTTCGACTTCGCTGTGGGCGGTTTGTAAGTACTGCCAGAAATCAAGGCGTGATTTGTCGCCATCATTATATATGTAGGTGATGGTCCATCCCTTGACCCATACAATCGCATGATTTTTGGTGGCGGGGAAATAAGTATTCTCAGGATGGATAAAAGTCCATGGGTCAATCGAGTCCGGCGGAACACGGAGGTAACAGGCAACGAACTGTCCGGCAAGTTTCCAGACGTCACTGGTGGCAGCACAAGTCAGTTGATGGACATCGTCATCCATGAGGTGGCAGATGGAGCAGAGTGGAGAGTCCTTTAGTCCGATGGCGTGAAGACGATGATTTGTGGCGAATTTTTCATTTGCGACCTGGTACCATGTTGTCCGGACTTTGGAGGGAAGAAAAGGCTGGTGGATGTGACGCCAAACCGTGGGCCACCGCGTGGACGGATGTCGCAGTTCGATATTGTTGCTGGATATGGAACGAAGGAGTGGGGTGTAAAAATCTTTAGGTCGAGGAGAACGCGTGGTCGGTAAGTGTGTGTGAGCATAACTGAAGTCGATGATGAAATCAGAAATGTGCGTCAGATGGTGCTTGATGTGTCCGACTGGTACTGGTGGTGTTATGGTCGCGGGCACAAGAATTTCCAGCAAGCTGCGCGTAAGGGAGGTGCCCCCGTGCCACTGCTTGTGCATGGTGGATATGTACAAGGACGCCGCGCGGAGTCGCACATTGACAAGTCCGAGGCCACCCGCTCGCGGGGGAAGGGTGAGCGTGTCGTAGCGGACCTTAAAGAGCGTACCAGCCGTAAGGAAGTATCCGAAGGCAGCCTGGAGGCTACGTCCAATAGTTGATGGCAGCGGGAGGACCTGTGCAATGTGGACCATTCTGGACGCCACATGTTGATTGAGGTATTGGACACGTTGTAAAGAATCGAGTCGTCGGAGAAGATTTTGTCGCACCGTCGTGCGGATGGTTTGAAGAGCACGCCGAAAATTGATGGCAGCGGAGCGGCGCACGGTGGAAGTGAAAATGATACCAAGGTATCGTAGTTTCTGTACACACGGGAGAGGTGCTAAGTCGTCGTGTGAGAGGCCGCGTCCAATGGGCATCGCCGCGGATTTAGTCACATTCATGTTACTGCCCGCTGCAGTGCCGTACGTTGATATCAAATCAAGTACCGTGTGTGTTTCACTTCGTGAGCGGATCAAGAGGAGGAGGTCGTCCGCATACGCACGACATCGAAAACTGTGCTGTCGCAAAGTGAGACCAGAAAGGTGGCTCGTCAGACTCCCGATGAGTGGCTCCAGGCTGATGGCATAGAGTAGGGTCGAAAGTGGGCAGCCTTGCCGTACGGAACGTCGGATCGCCACTGGTCCCGCCACACGCCCATTAACCTGAATCAGCGATTCGGCGGTGCCGCACAGGCGCCGGATTACGTCAATAAAGGCTGGTGGAAAACCCATGCGGTTCATTACGGAGAACAGAAAAGGATGCCGCACTTTGTCGAATGCGCTGTCAAAATCAATGGCAACCACTGCGGCGCGGAGTCTGCACGCCGCTGCCAGTGCAATTAAATCGCGACATTCTCCTGTGGCCGTTTGTACATTAACTGACCCGCCCGGAGTTGTCTGTTCCGGGGATAGAATGCTAGGCAGGACCTTGCGGCATCGCGTTGCCAAGAGGCGTGTAAAAATTTTACAGTCTGCGTTAAGTAGAGTCAGGGGACGGTAATGTGCTGTCGTCACACCTGGTGTCGGTTTGTGGATGGGTATAATAATTCCCGTGACGAAGGACGGCGGTACGCCGTTCCCCATCGTCAGCAGTTCATGAAACATCGTTGTCCACCGTGACGCCATTAGTGTGAAGAAAGCGCGATAAAATTCTATCGGCCATCCGTCGACGCCAGGTGACTTATTCAGAGCACCTTTTTTGATTGCATCGTGGATTTCGTCGCGCGTAATGGGCTCCATCAGCTCATCCGCTTCGTCGCTGGTGAGGGTGCGAGTTACGTGTGGTAACACAGACTCCTCAGCGTGGTTGTTGGTAGTCTCCTCCTGGTACATTGTGCGGTAGTGGTCAACAAAGGCACTGACGATTTCGGCCTGGCAAGTGACGTGCTGGCCGCGACAGGTTGTGATCTCGGTGATGAGTTGTTGTCGCCGATGTTTCCTATCGGAGGCGATATGATGCGTGGTCGGATGTTCCTGTTCCGCCGAATCTTGATATCGGGTTCGCACCATAGCCCCCTGCAGTCGACGGCGTGTCAAAGTTACAATTTGGGCCTTAATCCTGCTGCGTTCCCTCTGGGTGTCGGGTGTGGGCGGTTGGGCGTCCAGGTCGCGGAGTACGGCGTAGAAATAGTCGGTAGTGTGCCGGCGCCACATAGCAACTTCCTTTCCATACTGAATCAAAGTACGTCGAATGGCAGGTTTGGCATATTCCAGCCACCAGGTCAAGGTCGTGCAGTATTTAGGTAAGCGACGTTCACAGGTGGCCCATGTCTCGGTGACACGTTGAAGACATTCGGGATCATGAAGATGGGAGGTGTTTAGCTTCCACGGTGCACGACCACGCCAGACCACTTGCTTGGGGAAGAGAATGTTGCAGATGTAGGCACAGTGGTCCGAAAAGGCCAGGGGCCAAAGTTCTGCACCTTGGACTGCAGGTGTGAGTTCCCGAGAGACGTAAATTCTGTCCAGGCGGCTCGCGGAGTGACTCGTCTGGTAAGTATGTCCAGGGGCGTCGCCGTGCTGAACTTCCCAAGTGTCGCGGAGCAACAGATCTCGGACGACAAGACGCAGTTCTTGACAGGTGTTGTAGTGGGGCACTTGATCTTTAGGGTGCAAGACACAATTAAAATCACCCCCAAACAAGTAATGGTCGCAGCGTCCAAGAAACAGAGGAGCGATTTCTTCTGAATAGAAGAGTGCCCTGTCGCGTCTGCGTGTGGAGCCCGACGGAGCGTAAATGTTGACGATAAGCGTCCCCATGACGGTGACGGCCATGCCTCTGGCAGATGGAAGGTATGTGATATCGGCCACTGGAATGCCTTCTCTGGCGTAGATGGCTACGCCGCGTCCCAGGTGGTCACCAGGAGAAGGATAAGTGTTATATCCCGCGACGTCTGGAAGTGTGGCCAAGTGTACTTCCTGTAGTAGTGCTATATCGACGTCTGACGCCCATATCATCTCTCGCAGCAGTTGAAGTTTCACGGGTGAGCTGATGGTGTTAGTGTTGATCGTCGCTATTCGGTAGGTTTGGAGCCGTCCCCCGCCGTGAAGGGGAACTCCACCGGCGGAGGATGAAGAGGGGCGAGGCAACGGCGAGTCGTGCCGTGCGCCACCTGACGGCGTTATCAGCGGCGTAACGATGCTTCCGTCTGGGGTAACTCTGTCCCCAGCGTGTGGTCCGGGTCCTCGTCGACGTCCTCACTCCACACCATTGAGGGCGCTGTCGTTGTGATGGTCGTACGTTCCACTTCGGTCGTAGAGGCGGAGGACGTCTCGGCGGCAGCAGCATCGGTGGAGTCCATTGGTTCAGGAGCACCTGAGCGAGCCAGTTGAGTTGGCATCGAAACATCCACAGTCGGCGTCATGTTGTCGTCATTCGTATCGTCGTGTAGGTTCTCTGAGGCCTCGTCGTGTTGGACGGCCTCTGGAGCATCAGGGGGAAGTGATCCGTCTCGTTCCGAGACCGTACGACGCCTCCTCTTGCGTCTCTTAGGTGAACGTTGCTTGCGGGTTCGTCCCTCTGTGTCGGAAGACGGAAGGGAGTCGCGTCGCTCTGAGAGGAAGGCCGTTGCGGGAACGTCAAATGAAGGGGTGTCCATATGTTCAGGCTGGTGGGTGTCGGAAGTCGTCGCTGTTGGTAGTGGCGCCGTAGTAGCGTCTGGCTTTCAGCGCGACGTGTCGGCCCCGGCGGTATCCATAGCAGCTGGAAGGGTCACCGGTACATGGTCTGATGAGCGGCGGCCGATGGGAGGAGAAGAGAGCGCCGATGCGTAGGTGATCGGTAAAATCGTCGTCGGAGCCGTAGGTGCCACGGTAGCGCCTGGCAATTGGGTGATCCGTCGCTGAAGACACTCAGATCTGAGGTGGCCTTCTTTTCCGCACCCAGAACAGGTCTTGGGTTGGCCGTCGTATATGACAACCGCTCGGCACCCGCTAATTTGCAGGTAAGATGGCACGTGGCGATGGAGGTCGATGGTGATCTGCCGTACACCGTTAAGAACGGGGTACGTTTGGAATTGCGCCCAGCGTTCGGCAGTGTGGCCATGTACAGTACCAAAGGGGCGGAAAGCCGCGATAACGTCTTCCGCCGGTAGCTCGAACGGGAGTTCGAAAACTCGTATGGTGCGCATTCCTAAGCCGGCATGGTCGACAGTGACCGCTCCGACATTGCCGTCGGCGTGGCAAAAGCGTAATCCATGGTTGGTGTCACGAAGTATTCTTTCACACACCGCGTCGTTGACAACTTTCACGTACACAGTACTGCTTAATATGGACAAATTGATGCCCAAGATGTCGGAAGCTGGGATCTTAGCAACGTCGCGTAGGAAGCGTTCCACTTCCAAGGCCTTTGGTCGTGCGTAATCGTTGCAAAAGTTGAATCGTAAAGTTGATTTTCGAAAACGATTGGCCATGGCTCTAGTGCATGTAAGCGACACGTAAGTGACGGCCGCTGAAATGTAAACAACAGCGAGCGCGCGCGCTCCGCAGGTGGAAACAACAACACGTCCGCACTGCACGGCGGCGAAAGCCAGACTGAATCCATTAGGCCACACGGTCACTGACGACCAACTATAACATGTATACGACTCATATCGAAACGCTCACACCCCTGAGGATTTGTGTTTTCGTTCTACACAGCCGCTGGCACTTGCTCTTTCCCACCCATTCCTTACATTCAACCTCTTACGAGACCGACCAAATGTAGACTGAGAAACAAGCCCACACACTTTGTGCATTCGGAATCGAAGGCAGGGCGTCCCTCGCCGCATTTGCTACGATGGCCATTTGCTACTTCTGCAGAAGCGGCGGCGGCGACGACGACGACGACGACGACGACGACGACGACGACGACGACAGGCTCTGAGATATGTGGGAAATACATCTATAAAATGTAATTCAGACTGCCTCGTCCCACCTTATACTGTACCGCTTTGGCAAATGCCTTACCTGCGGCATTCGCCTTAATCACATCTGAGAGTAATTCTTAGAAAAACGCCTGTCGTTAATTGTTCGTCATCACAGATACTGTTTGCTATACGGCCACAACGCGCAACTGATTTCCAAAATTCAGCTTTCTCCTGTGAGGTTGGAACTTACGACGCATGGTTTATTAGAGCAATGCTCTACCACTGAGCTAAAGAGGCGCGTCCTAGCGTTATTCTTGGGTACTTCGCCCTTACGGTCGTCTGCATAATCAGACTTCAGCTGACAACACTACATATTACCGGCTAATATTTGCAGCTATGGCGACCCATTACTGCTTAGCTACACATCTGACACGTAACCGATGTGCTCTCCAAACAACAACACTTGCATTTCAGAACATGTCTTTCACACATGTCTACAAAATCACCTTCACCTTCAAATATAGTTACCTTGCGACTGACAGAGACGTAGGCAAAGTTTAAAGTTGCTATTTCCATTACATCTCGTTAATCAGAAAAACGGTAATTTACATCTGCAGCGGAACAAAATTCCGTTCCGCCCAGCGTGTGGCTCGAACCCTCGACCCTGGGACTAACAGTCTGACGCTCTACCGACTGAGCTAGCCAGCTACCGCCGTGAATACCTCCCGGGTAGCACGTCACACAGTAATCGTTTGGGTTGGGTGGTCCCATACAGAATCTCTCCATGCTGCCTAATGTTTTCCTAACGTCACACTCGTCACGTACTTCACTTTTATGTCATAATCATTTCTGAGAGGTAAAGAAATTGCATGACAACATGCAGAGCTAGTGGCGTCAAAATTAACACACATACTTTATGTGACTCAAAAGCCGAACGAGTTACTTTCCGACGTTGTTTTAGATGTGCAAGTGCCAGTCAAAACTCGCGGTGTCGGCACTGTGCAGACCATTTCGCTAGTTAACACCGGTCTTCTTGTGTGTGTTTCAATCTCAGGAGCAACTCCAAGCAAAAAATGGTCAACAGCAACATTCAGACGGTTTCGTACTACTCAATTGCTACATTAAAACGGTATGTTTCTTTTTCAGAACTGGAAAACACGAGCGTGACATCATTCGAACCTGTAATCTTCAGATGCGAAGTCCGACGCCTTATCCATTAGGCCACACGGTCACTGACGATTAACTATAACATGTATACGACTCATCTCGAAACGCTCACACCCCTGAGGATTTGTGTTTTCGTTCTACACAACCGCTGCCCCTTGCTCTTTCCCACCCATTCGTTACATTCAACCTCTTACGAGACCGACCAAATGTAGACTGAGAAACAAGACCACACACTTTGTGCATTCGGAATCGAAGGCAGGGCGTCCCTCGCCGCATTTGCTACGATGGCCGTTTGCTACTTCTGCAGAAGCGGCGGTGGCGACGACGACGACGACGACGACGACGACGACGACAGGCTCTGAGATATGTGAGAAATACATCTATAAAATGTAATTCAGACTGCCTCGTCCCACCTTATGCTGTACCGCTTTGGCAAATGCTTTATCTGCGCCATTCGCGTTAATCACATCTGAGAGTAATTCTTAAAAAAAACGCCTGTCGCTAATTGTTCGTCATCACAGATACTGTTTGCTATACGGCCACAACGCGCAACTGATTTCCAAAATTCAGCTTTCTCCTGTGAGGATGGAACTTACGTCGCCTGGTCTATTAGAGCAATGCTCTACCACTGAGCTAAAGAGGCGCGTCCTAGCGGCATTCTTGGGTACTTCGCCCTTACGGTCGTCTGCATAATCAGACTTCAGCTGACAACACTTCATATTACCGGCTAATATTTGCAGCTATGGCGACCCATTACTGCTTAGCTACACATCTGACACGTAACCGATGTGTTCTCCAAACAACAACACTTGCATTTCAGAACATGTCTTTCACACATGTCTACAAAATCACCTTCACCTTCAAATACAGTTTAGTTGCGACTGACCGAGACGTAGGCAAAGTTTAAAGTTGCTATTTCCATTACATCTCGTTAATCAGAAAAACGGTAATTTACATTTGCAGCGGAACAAAATTCCGTTCCGCCCAGCGTGTGGCTCGAACCCACGACCCTGGGACTAAGAGTCTCACGCTCTACCGACTGAGCTAGCCAGCTACCACGGTGAATACCTCCCGGGTAGCACGTCACACAGTAATCGTTTGGGTTGGGTGGTCCCATACAGAATCTCTCCATGCTGCTTAATATTTTCCTAACGTCACACTCGTCACGTACTTCACTTTTATGTCATAATCATTTCTGAGAGGTAAAGAAATTTCATGACAACATGCAGAGCTAGTGGCGTCAAAATTGACACACATACTTTATGTGACTCAAAAGCCGAACGAGTTACTTTCCGACGTTGTTTTAGATGTGCAAGTGCCAGTCAAAACTCGCGGTGTCGGCACTGTGCCGACCATTTCGCTAGTTAACACCGGTCTTGTTGTGTGTGTTTCAAGATCAAGAGCCTCTCCAAGCAAAAAATGGTCAACAGCAACATTCAGACGGTAACGTAGTGCTCAATTGCTACATTAAAACGGTATGTTTCTTTTTCAGAACTGGAAAAACACGAGCGTGACAGCATTCGAAGCTGCAATCCTCAGATCTGAAGTCCGACGCCTCATCCATTAGGCCACACGGTCACTGACAACCAACGATGACATGTATACGACTCATCTCGAAACGCTCACACCCCTGAGGATTTGTGTTTTCGTTCTACACAGCCGCTGCCCCTTGCTCTTTCCCACCCATTCGTTACATTCAACCTCTTACGAGACCGACCAAATGTAGACTGAGAAACAAGACCACACACTTTGTGCATTCGGAATCGAAGGCAGGCGTCCCTCGCCGCATTTGCTACGATGGCCATTTGCTACTTCTGCAGAAGCGGCGGCAGCGACGACGACGACGACGACGACAGGCTCTGAGATATGTGAGAAATACATCTATAAAATGTAATTCAGACTGCCTCGTCCCACCTTATGCTGTACCGCTTTGGCAAATGCTTTATCTGCGCCATTCGCAGTAATCACATCTGAGAGTAATTCTTAAAAAAACGCCTGTCGCTAATTGTTCGTCATCACAGATACTGTTTGCTATACGGCCACAACGCGCTACTGATTTCCAAAATTCAGCTTTCTCCTGTGAGGATGGAACTTACGACGCCTGGTTTATTAGACCAGTGCTCTACCACTGAGCTAAAGAGGCGCGTCCTAGCGGTACTCTTGGGTACTTCGCCCTTACTGTCGTCTCCATAATCAGACTTCAGCTGACAACACTTCATATTACCGGCTAATATATGCAGCTATGGCGACCCATTTCTGCTTAGCTACACATCTGACACGTAACCGATGTGCTCTCCAAACAACAACACTTTCGTTTCAGAACATGTCTTTCACACATGTCTACAAAATCACCTTCACCTTCAAATACAGTTTCCTTGCGACTGACAGAGACGTAGGCAAAGTTTAAAGTTGCTATTTCCATTACATCTCGTTAATCAGAAAAACGGTAATTTACATCTGCAGCGGAACAAAATTCCGTTTCGCCCAGCATGTGGCTCGAACCCACAACCCTGGGAGTAAGAGTCTGACGCTCTACCGACTGAGCTAGTCGGCTACCTCGGTGAATACCTGCCGGGTAGCACGGCACACAGTACTCATTTGGGTTGGTTGGTCCCATACAGAATCTCTCCTTGCTGCCTAATGTTCTCCTAACGTTACACTCGTAACGTACTTCACTTTTATGTCATAATCATTTCTGAGAGGTAAAGAAATTGCATGACAACATGCAGATCTAGTGGCGTCAAAATTAACACACATACTTTATGTGACTCAAAAGCCGAACGAGTTACTTTCCGACGTTGTTTTAGATGTGCAAGTGCCAGTCAAAACTCGCGGTGTCGGCACTGTGCCGACCATTTCGCTAGTTAACACCGGTCTTGTTGTGTGTGTTTCAAGCTCAGGAGCAACTCCAAGCAAAAAATGGTCAACAGCAACATTCAGACGGTTTCGTACTGCTCAATTGCTACATTAAAACGGTATGTTTCTTTTTCAGAGCTGGAAAAACACGAGCGTGACATCATTCGAACCTGTAATCTTCAGATCCGAAGTCCGACGCCTTATCCATTAGGTCACACGGTCACTGACGACCAACTATAACATGTATACGACTCATATCGAAACGCTCACACCCCTGAGGATGTGTGTTTTCGTTCTACACAGCCGCTGCCCCTTGCTCTTTCCCACCCATTCGTTACATTCAACCTCTTACGAGACCGACCAAATGTAGACTGAGAAACAAGACCACACACGTTGTGCATTCGGAATCGAAGGCAGGGCGTCCCTCGCCGGATTTGCTACGATGGCCATTTGCTACTTCTGCAGAAGTGGCGGCGACGACGACGACGACGACGACGACAGGCTCTGAGATATGTGAGAAATACATCTATAAAATGTAATTCAGACTGCCTCGTCCCACCCTATGCTGTACCGCTTTGGCAAATGCTTTATCTGCGCCATTCGCGTTAATCACATCTGAGAGTAATTCTTAAAAAAACGCCTGTCGCTAATTGTTCGTCATCACAGAGGCTGTTCGCTATACGGCCACAACGCGCAACTGATTTCCAAAATTCATCCTTCTCCTGTGAGGATGGAACTTCCGACCCCTGGTTTATTAGAGCAGTGCTCTACCACTCAGGTAAAGAGGCGCGGCCTAGCGGTACTCTTGAGTACTTCGCCCTTACGGTCGTCTCCATAATCAGACTTCAGCTGACAACACTTCATATTACCGGCTAATATTTGCAGCTATGGGGACCCATTACTGCTTAGCTACACATCTGACACGTAACCGATGTGCCCTCCAAACAACAACACTTGCATTTCAGAACATGTCTTTCACACATGTCTACAAAATCACCTTCACCTTCAAATACAGTTTCCTTGCGACTGACAGAGACTTAGGCAAAGTTTAAAGTTGCTATTTCCATTACATCTCGTTAATCAGAAAAACGGTAATTTACATCTGCAGCGGAACAAAATTCCGTTCCGCCCAGCGTGTGGCTCGAACCCACGACCCTGGGATTAAGAGTCTGACGCTCTAACGACTGAGCTAGCCGGCTACCTCGGTGAATAGCTGCCGGGCAGCACGTCACACAGTAATCGTTTGGGTTGGGTGGTCCCATACAGAATCTCTCCATGCTGCCTAATGTTTTCCTAACGTCACACTCGTCACGTACTTCACTCTTATGTCATAATCATTTCTGAGAGGTAAAGAAATTGCATGACAACATGCAGAGCTAGTGGCGTCAAAATTAACACACATACTTTATGTGACTCAAAAGCCGAACGAGTTACTTTCCGACGTTGTTTTAGATGCGCAAGTGCCAGTCAAAACTCGCGGTGTCGGCACTCTGCCGACCATTTCGCTAGTTAACACCGGTCTTCTTGTGTGTGTTTCAAGCTCAGGAGCAACTCCAAGCAAAAAATGGTCAACAGCAACATTCAGACGGTTTCGTACTGCTCAATTGCTACATTAAAACGGTATGTTTCTTTTTCAGAACTGGAAAAACACGAGCGTGACGTCATTCGAACCTGTAATCTTCAGATCCTAAGTCCGACGCCTTATCCATTAGGCCACACGGTCACTGACGACCAACTCCAACATGTATACGATTCATATCGAAACGCTCACACCCCTGAGGATGTGTGTTTTCGTTCTACACAGCCGCTGCCCCTTGCTCTTTCCCACCCATTCGTTACATTCAACCTCTTACGAGACCGACCAAATGTAGACTGAGAAACAAGACCACACACGTTGTGCATTCGGAATCGAAGGCAGGGCGTCCCTCGCCGCATTTGCTACGATGGCCATTTGCTACTTCTGCAGAAGCAGCGGCGGCGGCGGCGGCGGCGGCGGCGACGACGACGACGACGACGACGACGACGACGACGACGACGACGACGGGTTCTGAGATATGTGAGAAATACATCTATAAAATGTAATTCAGACTGCCT
Source organism: Schistocerca gregaria (assembly GCF_023897955.1). Lineage (NCBI taxonomy): Eukaryota > Metazoa > Arthropoda > Insecta > Orthoptera > Acrididae > Schistocerca > Schistocerca gregaria. Next base: position 521,703 of record NW_026061777.1, on the reverse strand, counting down.
CGTCCCACCTTATGCCGTACCGCTTTGGCAAATGCTTTATCTGCGCCATTCGCCTTAATCACATCTGAGAGTAATTCTTTAAAAAAACGCCTGTCGCTAATTGTTCGTCATCACAGATACTGTTTGCAATACGGCCACATCGCGCAACTGATTTCCAAAATTCAGCTTTCTACTGTGAAGATGGAACTTAGGACGCCTGGTTTATTAGACCAGTGGGCTACCACTGAGCTGAAGAGGCGCGGCCTAGCGGTACTCTTGAGTACTTCGCCCTCACGGTCGTCTCCATAATCAGACTTCAGCTGACAACAATTCAAATTACCGGCTAATATTTGCAGCTATGGGGACCCATTACTGCTTAGCTACACATCTGACACGTAACCGATGTGCCCTCCAAACAACAACACTTGCATTTCAGAACATGTCTTTCACACATGTCTACAAAATCACCTTCACCTTCAAATACAGTTTCCTTGCGACTGACAGAGACTTAGGCAAAGTTTAAAGTTGCTATTTCCATTACATCTCGTTAATCAGAAAAACGGTAATTTACATCTGCAGCGGAACAAAATTCCGTTCCGCCCAGCGTGTGGCTCGAACCCACGACCCTGGGATTAAGAGTCTGACGCTCTAACGACTGATCTTTTTTTTTTTTTTTTTTTTTTTTCCCACGCGTGCAGAGCACATTGGATTAGCAGTCCAACGCCTTAACCATTTTTTTTTTTTTGTTAACAGCCGAACGCACTAGCCGATTTTTTTTTTTTTTTTTTTTTTTTTTTTTTTTTTGTAAGGAACTTGGCAGCATGAGGCAGGCGGAGGCAAAGCGGGCAGGGGTCAAAATCTCGAGGCCTGGCCGCGATGTCTCCACCCAGTCCTGTTGCTGAGGCGTGTCTTTATCATAGTTTTCAATAAGAAATTTTACAACTTGTGTATACGTAGATATATGCTGTTTTGCCTTCGAAATCCTGAACCAAAAGATGCTTCATTTGAAACAAAAAATTTATGTCATGCCGAGGCAATAGAGATTGAAGGTGATAGCTTTAGTGCTCTTTTTTTTTTTTTTTTTTTTTTTTTTTTTTTTTTTTTTTTTTTTTTTTCCTCATCCACTGCTTCTCGGCAACCTAGCATACTTCTTTGTAATAGATAATAAAGTTGTGGGAAGTAGTGGACCCTGAACCTGTATATTATTTTTTTTAATTTCTGTTTAGTTTTTTGTTTTATTGTTATTATTATTATTTTTGTTTGTTTGTTATTTTTTTTTTTGTAAAAGAAAAATCTTCATGGAATGTGAAGAAGGAATTTTATGTTAAGGCACTAATTCCATAGCCTCCTTTCCTTCTTAAGATTAATAATAATAATAAAAAAGTATGTTCCCTTCCATGGAAACAAATGAGACTTCCTTCTCAGTCATAAAATGAATGTATAAGAAAACAATTTATCTTTAACCCTGCGATACTGGCTTTCGGCTTCGGCTTCTTCTGTGCAATAAACAAAATAGTCTTCTTTGCCAGCAGAAGATAAGTGATTGTAATATGAAACTGTAAAAGTGTACTTCTCCCCAATTGTTTTTGTTTAAGCGTCGTTTCGCTTAAATAAACGATTTTTGTTTATCTCGTTGGCTTGTCAACCAATGCCCAGTCGCTCGAATACAATTTTAAGCATATTGCCGTAGTTTTTCTTGTGGTCTTTATATTTCAGGGCGTTATAAAAAGCACACTTTAAGTACATGTAAAAATCAGTGGAATTGTCATTTCCCAGGTGATTAATTACGTAATTCACATAGTGTCCCATTAACCAATGGACCGAGTTGTTTTTTGCTGCTGGAAAATAGCAAGTCTGAGGCCTGAGGAATGTAACAGGGGGAAAATTTTCCACCGAAGATCTCGTAAGAAAAGCCAGTTGTTCCCTAATCCAATTACAGAGTTGTAGATTGCCACCGCACGTGAATCTGTGCACTAACGTGTCGATCAATTTACATTTGAGACATAGGTTCGTGTCGCTGACGCCGATTGCATGTAACCTTTCATTGGTGCTTACGGTCTCATTCACTGTTTTATACCACGCTGACTTGACGTCCGATGGTAGACCACGCATATTAATATTTTTCCATATGGCGTCCCAATCAGTGTGTGGGTATTTACTTTCCAATTTGTTTCTCCCCTCCATTTTCTTTCGATGGGACAGAATATCGCGGGCCGTGATCCGTCGTGAGTTGATGATGACACCGCCGAGATAGCTGAATTCCACAAAATATACACGAACGTACTGGAGCCGGTTATTTATTTTTTGCACATTCACCGGCGCCTGTAAACTGGCAGGCCTGACAACTTCAAATAATTTAGTTGTAATGCTATCAGCGTGGTCGCTAAGGATAGTGGCGGTCCTTTTTATAAAAAGCGCAGACGCCTTATTTCTGATGTCAACTAACCCCAAACCTCCATTCCTGGGATCTAAGGTCGCAGTTTGTGCGTCGACTCTGAATATATCCCCTCTCCAAAGATAGCTGGCAATGGTAGACATTATCTTTTTTCCAATCATTTTCGGTAGTGGGAAGATCTGTGCTATAAAGTAACTCCTGGAGAGAATGCAGTGGTTAATGAAAATCACCCTCTGAACTTGGTTCAAGTTACGGTGGAGGTTTTCTCTTGTTGTTCCAAGAAGTTGTCCCGACGTATTTCTCCAATTGATAGCTGCCATTTTTAACGGACAAGGTGTCAGTGTTATTCCTAGTGCTTTGCATTGGGTGACCATTGTGGCCCAGGCTAAGGTGGTATGTTGAAAACCCCGCAGGTTTAGGAGTTTGCTTTTGTTTGCGTTGACACCTGCTCCGGAGACTCTACAGTACTTTTTAATTAGCGTTTCCAATTTCAAAATGTCATCGGGATTTCGCAGGACGACTCCGACATCATCGGCATAGGCGTTTATGACTGTTCGGTGACCAGATAATGTGATGCCAGTTAGAGTGGCATGAACACTGCGGAGGAAAGGTTCTAATGAAAGCACGAATAGGAACATGGAGAGGGGGCTTCCTTGAGGAACGCCGCGCCTGATCTGAATCTGCTTTGTCCTCTGGCAGTTAACTGATATACAAGCGCTGATGCCTGTTGCAACATTGCTGATCACACTTACGACTCGCTCATTAAAACCTATTTTGTTCAGTGTGGCACTAAGGAATCTATGATCCACACGATCAAATGCTTTCTGGAAGTCAATAAACATGATAGCACATTTTATGGTGGTCACAGCAGTGATGGCAATTATATCTCTATATTCAGCTATGCTTTTGAAAATGCTCTTGGTAGGCACACAGGACTGGTATGGACTTACTATCTTTTTAGCCAACTGAGAGAGTCTGTTGTTTAAAATTCTGCCGATGATTTTATAATCAGAGTTTAACAGGGAGATAGGACGAAAGTTGTTGAGGTTTCTTTTTGCAGCATTTTTTGGGATTAGTACTATTGTGCTCTCTTTAAAAACAGCAGGTAAATGCTTTCCCTGAAGCACCTCGTTCGTCATTCGGGTAAACATGTCACCAATCAGTGGCCAGTATCGTTTATAAAATTCAACAGGCAAACCATCCGGTCCCGGCGATTTCCTCAGAGGAGATTTGCAGATGATTCTGTGGATATCTTCGTTAGTACACTCAACGAGAAGGTCTTCGTTTTCCTCGTCCGAGACCTGTGGAGCTATGTAACTAAGGAACTCATCGAAGGACTCTTCACATACCGGGTTGGCAGTGTATAGGTCTTCGTAATATTTGTGCACTGCATTGACGATGTCTCTCTGAGTCGTGAGTGTCTCGCCAGTTTCAGACTGAAGTCCATCAATGAAGGTGCGTCTCCTGTTTCTTTCGTGCTTCAGTAGATGGTACAAGGAAGCATGTTCATCCTCCACGACTGTCTTAGCCTTGGATTTTAATTTCAGACCCTCCATCTGCTGTCTTTTAAGACTGAGCAATTTGGCCTTAGTTTGCTTGATATCTGCCAGACGGACGTTGGAAGTGTTTGCCTGCTCATATAAATTTCGCAGCATGGTATAATAAAATTCGATGGAATTTTTCAAGTCTTTCGATCGTTGTACACTATACTGGATGAGAACTTTTCTCAGTTTAGGCTTTGCCCTGTTGCACCACCAGTCTAGTACTGAGACGTGTCTATCTGCAGAGCGGAGGCACAATGCCCACGCTTCTGTCAAACTTTCTTCTAATCCGTCGTCCTGCATCAGTGACGTATTAAGGTGCCATGAACTTCTAAAACGGCGAGTGGGTTGCGCAGTAAGGTTGATGGAAGCTAGCACGGAGCTATGATCAGAAAAGTAAACTGGAATCGCCTCTGCTTTAATGAAGGAGCTAACTAGACTTTGCGATATGTAGAGTCTGTCGATCCTGCTACGTGAGTGAGGACCTAGGAATGTAAATGCCACAAAAGTGGGATACATTATTTCCCAAGCATCTTTAAGCTGTAAAACAGTGACGAAACGCTTCAGTTCACTGCAGTTATTAAAATTCGGAACCTGGTCTTTCTTATTTATCACACAATTAAAATCACCGCCTATTATAAGATCTTTTGGGTTTTTCCGTAATAAATAAATGATTTCTTCTTTATAGAACTGTGCTCTTTCCATTCTATTGGATGTGCCAGAAGGGGCATACAGATTGATAAGGGTAGAACCAAAGACTTTTATACCTATCGCTCTGCCGGAGTCCAACCTCTCGATATCCGAGACAGGAATCCCCTCCCTGACTAAAATTGCTGTACCGACGTTGGTGTCAAGTGAGACATTTAAAATCGCCAAATATCCAGGCACTGTAAGATTAGTCAGCACTACTTCCTGTAGGAAAGCAATGTCCGTCCCTGACTCATATAAATAATCCTTGAGCGCTGTAACTTTAGTCACGGATGTAATCCTGTTAATATTGATAGTCGTAATTGTATATGCCTGGGACATTTAGTTTGCATAAAAAGTAAATAAGTGATTAAAAAGATAACAAAATATTAAAAAAAAAAAAAAGATGTGCAGCTCCTAGAAGGGAGAAACGACTCTGCTTAAACAAACATCTAAAAGAATAGTCAGTATTTGAAGCTCGGTAAACACTTCATCTGGTTCCTCTGAAATATGACTAAGACAGTAGTACAATTAGAAATGAAACTGGTTCAACAAAATCCCTTTTTTTTTTTCATCTTACAGCCTCATTTTGGTGCAGGATTCCGAACATCTCGGGTTTTAGTTTTACCGAGGGGCTTTGCATCACTAATGTCACTTGAAGGTACCTCCTTAGGTCTTTCCGTGATGATTTCATACAAGACGTTCTTGGCCGTCGCTTCCTCTTGTGCTGGTTGTTGTTTGCTTTGGTTACGGGAAGCTTTGAGAGTAGGTAGCGGTTTGAGTCGGCGTCTTCGGACATCTTGGTTCAACGCGCCGTCATTCGGATTGTCTATCTTTACCACCGTTGTGACCGAAGCTGCCTCAACAGCGTCCTTTTTACGAGTGCCATTTCCTTGTTCTTCCGTCACTAGCTCCAGAGCACTGACTGAGTCGGCGGTTTGTGGGTCTGTAAGTTCTTGAGTTGGGTTCCGCTCCGTCACCTCTTGTGCTTCGGAGTGCGCCTCTTCCGTCTCCGCGACAATCGTTACTGCGTCCCCTCCGTGGACCGTTTGTACCTGTTCAGCCGCCGACAGCGGCCGGGTTGCCTCAGCGGCTGTCGTCACGTCAATACATGTACTGTTTGTTTCCTCGAGCACATCCGCATTACACTGCTTCTGCTTGCGGGTGGAAGGCGAATTACGGGCGGACTCGCCGTCCGAGCCGTCATCGGTCGTTTCCAACGGTCGCTTCTTATTCTGGAGATCGCAATCGGGGACAGAAGGGTGTGATGTAATGACGCTCAGGGGAGGGAACTCCGTAGTAGTTATGGCGGGCACTGCAGAAGTACATGCACCACTGTCGTTAACCGAAAGAAGGGAAGTGCTATTTGGTAAGACATCGCTGAGGGTCAGTTTTTGACGCTGTGTTAGATTGTTCCTAAGAACAAAACCACGGCGCGGACAATCTTGTCGGAAATGACCTGTCTCATTGCAAATATTGCACGTGCGCTCCTGACCAGAATACACAACATGTGCTTTATGGCCTGCAACGGATATATGGGACGGGATGTTGGCTTTCACCTCCATTTCAACGGATCTAATGCCATTAAAACACTGTATCTTGTATAGCTTCGACCATCTTTCGTTATAGATAGATTTAACTTCGCCATATTTAGATAGAGCGTCCTTGATCAACTGATTATCAATTTCAATTGGAACATTCAAAATCCTGACATTGGTGTACATGATATCAGCTTTTCGTACAGAGACATTACTTTTTGAACCGTCTCGATGAACAAATTCGACGGAATTACCCCATTTTGCAAGCAACTTATCGACTGTCACTGAGTTCAGAAATTTAACAAAAACACAGTATTTTTCAGCATCTAATTGCGTGGTATGAACAGAGTCAGAATTAATACCGATTACCTCAGTCAGCCAATCGTGGATTTCCAGCGCAGTGGGTTGGACCGGCCGTGTTCCTTTCTCGAACGAGAAGACTAAAGTATTCTTCCTGACGGTGTCAGACATGGTCGTCGGTTCCGACGAAATTCCGGCAACAACCGAAATTGCGGCGAAGCACGAAACGTGGAACGGACGAAAGCACTATAAAAACACTTATCAGAGACACCACTCAAAAAATAACAGCGAAAATGTACAGCTAACTTCACGTAAACACCAAACACCGGCGATAGCGCTAACGTACGCGGAGTAAACAACAAGCACGTCCGACCGCGGCGACGGCTAAAGCCAGAATGATCTAGCCGGCTACCAAGGCGAATAGCTGCCGGGCAGCACGTCACACAGTAATCGTTTGGGTTGGGTGGTCCCATACAGAATCTCTGCATGCTGCCTAATGTTTTCCTAACGTCACACTCGTCACGTACTTCACTCTTATGTCATAATCATTTCTGAGAGGTAAAGAAATTGCATGACAACATGCAGAGCTAGAGGCGTCAAAATTAACACACATACTTTATGTGACTCAAAAGCCGAACGAGTTACTTTCCGACGTTGTTTTAGATGCGCAAGTGCCAGTCAAAACTCGCGGTGTCGGCACTGTGCCGACCATTTCGCTAGTTAACACCGGTCTTCTTGTGTGTGTTTCAAGCTCAGGAGCAACTCCAAGCAAAAAATGGTCAACAGCAACATTCAGACGGTTTCGTACTGCTCAATTGCTACATTGAAACGGTATGTTTCTTTTTCAGAACTGGAAAAACACGAGCGTGACATCATTCGAACCTGTAATCTTCAGATCCGAAGTCCGACGCCTTATCCATTAGGGCACACGGTCACTGACGACCAACTATAACATGTATACGACTCATATCGAAACGCTCACACCCCTGAGGATGTGTGTTTTCGTTCTACACAGCCGCTGCCCCTTGCTCTTTCCCACCCATTCGTTACATTCAACCTCTTACGAGACCGACCAAATGTAGACTGAGAAACAAGACCACACACGTTGTGCATTCGGAATCGAAGGCAGGGCGTCCCTCGCCGCATTTGCTACGATGGCCATTTGCTACTTCTGCAGAAGCGGCGGCGACGACGACGACGACGACGACGACGACGACGACGACGACGACGACGACGACGACGACGACGACGACGACAGGTTCTGAGATATGTGAGAAATACATCTATAAAATGTAATTCAGACTGCCTCGTCCCACCTTATGCTGTACCGCTTTGGCAAATGCTTTATCTGCGCCATTCGCCTTAATCACATCTGAGAGTAATTCTTAAAAAAACGCCTGTCGCTAATTGTTCGTCATCACAGATACTGTTTGCAATACGGCCACAACGCGCAACTGATTTCCAAAATTCAGCTTTCTTCTGTGAAGATGGAACTTAGGACGCCTGGTTTATTAGACCAGTGGGCTACCACTGAGCTGAAGAGGCGCGTCCTAGCGGTACTCTTGAGTACTTCCCCCTTACGGTCGTCTGCATAATCAGACTTCAGCTGACAACAATTCATATTACCGGCTAATATTTGCAGCTATGGGGATCCATTACTGCTTAGCTACACATCTGACACGTAACCGATGTGCCCTCCAAACAACAACACTTGCATTTCAGAACATGTCTTTCACACATGTCTACAAAATCACCTTCACCTTCAAATACAGTTTCCTTGCGACTGACAGAGACTTAGGCAAAGTTTAAAGTTGCTATTTCCATTACATCTCGTTAATCAGAAAAACGGTAATTTACATCTGCAGCGGAACAAAATTCCGTTCCGCCCAGCGTGTGGCTCGAACCCACGACCCTGGGATTAAGAGTCTGACGCTCTAACGACTGATCTAGCCGGCTACCAAGGTGAATAGCTGCCGGGCAGCACGTCACACAGTAATCGTTTGGGTTGGGTGGTCCCATACAGAATCTCTCCATGCTGCCTAATGTTTTCCTAACGTCACACTCGTCACGTACTTCACTCTTATGTCATAATCATTTCTGAGAGGTAAAGAAATTGCATGACAACATGCAGAGCTAGAGGCGTCAAAATTAACACACATACTTTATGTGACTCAAAAGCCGAACGAGTTACTTTCCGACGTTGTTTTAGATGCGCAAGTGCCAGTCAAAACTCGCGGTGTCGGCACTGTGCCGACCATTTCGCTAGTTAACACCGGTCTTCTTGTGTGTGTTTCAAGCTCAGGAGCAACTCCAAGCAAAAAATGGTCAACAGCAACATTCAGACGGATCGTACTGCTCAATTGCTACATTGAAACGGTATGTTTCTTTTTCAGAACTGGAAAAACACGAGCGTGACATCATTCGAACCTGTAATCTTCAGATCCGAAGTCCGACGCCTTATCCATTAGGGCACACGGTCACTGACGACCAACTATAACATGTATACGACTCATATCGAAACGCTCACACCCCTGAGGATGTGTGTTTTCGTTCTACACAGCCGCTGCCCCTTGCTCTTTCCCACCCATTCGTTACATTCAACCTCTTACGAGACCGACCAAATGTAGACTGAGAAACAAGACCACACACGTTGTGCATTCGGAATCGAAGGCAGGGCGTCCCTCGCCGCATTTGCTACGATGGCCATTTGCTACTTCTGCAGAAGCGGCGGCGACGACGACGACGGACGACGACGACGGACGACGACGACGACGACGACAGGTTCTGAGATATGTGAGAAATACATCTATAAAATGTAATTCATACTGCCTCGTCCCACCTTATGCTGTACCGCTTTGGCAAATGCTTTATCTGCGCCATTCGCCTTAATCACATCTGAGAGTAATTCTTAAAAAAACGCCTGTCGCTAATTGTTCGTCATCACAGATACTGTTTGCAATACGGCTACAACGCGCAACTGATTTCCAAAATTCAGCTTTCTTCTGTGAAGATGGAACTTAGGACGCCTGGTTTATTAGACCAGTGGGCTACCACTGAGCTGAAGAGGCGCGTCCTAGCGGTACTCTTGAGTACTTCCCCCTTACGGTCGTCTGCATAATCAGACTTCAGCTGACGACATTTCATGTTACCGGCTAATATTTGCAGCTATGGCGACCCATTACTGCTTAGCTACACATCTGACACGTAACCGACGTGCTCTCCAAACAACAACACTTGCATTTCAGAACATGTCTTTCACACATGTCAACAAAATCACCTTCACCTTCAAATACAGTTTCCTTGCGACTGACAGAGACGTAGGCAAAGTTTAAAGTTGCTATTTCCATTACATCTCGTTAATCAGAAAAACGGTAATTTACATCTTCAGCGGAACAAAATTCCGTTCCGCCCAGCGTGTGGCTCGAACCCACGACCCTGGGATTAAGTGTCTGACGCTCTAACGACTGAGCTAGCCGGCTACCTCGGTGAATAGCTGCCGGGCAGCACGTCACACAGTAATCGTTTGGGTTGGGTGGTCCCATACAGTATCTCTCCATGCTGCCTAATGTTTTCCTAACGTCACACTCGTCACGTACTTCACTCTGATGTCATAATCATTTCTGAGAGGTAAAGAAATTGCATGACAACATGCAGAGCTAGAGGCGTCAAAATTAACACACATACTTTATGTGACTCAAAAGCCGAACGAGTTACTTTCCGACGTTGTTTTAGATGCGCAAGTGCCAGTCAAAACTCGCGGTGTCGGCACTCTGCCGACCATTTCGCTAGTTAACACCGGTCTTCTTGTGTGTGTTTCAAGCTCAGGAGCAACTCCAAGCAAAAAATGGTCAACAGCAACATTCAGACGGTTTCGTACTGCTCAATTGCTACATTAAAACGGTATGTTTCTTTTTCAGAACTGGAAAAACACGAGCGTGACGTCATTCGAACCTGTAATCTTCAGATCCGAAGTCCGACGCCTTATCCATTAGGGCACACGGTCACTGACGACCAACTATAACATGTATACGACTCATATCGAAACGCTCACACCCCTGAGGATGTGTGTTTTCGTTCTACACAGCCGCTGCCGCTTGCTCTTTCCCACCCATTCGTTACATTCAACCTCTTACGAGACCGACCAAATGTAGACTGAGAAACAAGACCACACACGTTGTGCATTCGGAATCGAAGGCAGGGCGTCCCTCGCCGCATTTGCTACGATGGCCATTTGCTACTTCTGCAGAAGCGGCGGCGACGACGACGACGACGACGACGACGACGACGACGACGACAGGTTCTGAGATATGTGAGAAATACATCTATAAAATGTAATTCAGACTGCCTCGTCCCACCTTATGCTGTACCTTTTTTTTTTTTTTTTTTTTTCTTTTATTGTCATTTTATACCTACAAAGGTAGGCCGGCAGCGGCCTAATATGCCGCTCTTCGGCCACAAGAAACATACAAGAGATAAAAACAGGAAGACATAATCTCAAAACACAGACATGGAGGACAAAAATCAGAAGACAACAGAGAATAAAAAGAAATGAAGTCGTTCACCGACGCAGCACTGTTTCAGTTTTAAAAAGACGGGCAGCACAGCACGGAACAGAGAACACTAGCACAGGTGAACGGTGGAGCAGAAAACGAAGAAACACTCGAGGCACAGACGGGACGAAAGACACGGACACTGCGGAGATGGGCTTCGGCGCTTGCAGGGGCACTGTCCACACCGAAAAGCTGGGGGCCTGCCAAGGGAAAAAACAGGGGGAGGGAAGGAGGGAGGAGGATGGGAGAAAACGAAAAAAGGGGGGTGGAAGCCCAGGGAGAGGGGGAGGGGAGGTAAGGATGAAAGGAGGGAGAGAGGGAGGGAGAGAAGGGAGAGAGGGTGCCCACAGGAAAATGAGAGGAGAGGGGAAGGCAAGGCTCAAAGTTGGTAGGAGGGGTAGATGGAGGGGAGGAGGGCATCATCCGGGAGGGGGAGTCGGCGGAAGCCACCTTGGGAGAGGGTGTGGAGAGTGTGAAGATGGAGAGTAGGTGGGATACAGGAGTACAGGCGCGGCAGTGGGTTGGGGTGGGAGAGGATGGAAGAGACAAGCGGGTGGGGAGGATCAAGCTTGCGGGAGGTGTAGAGGATCCGTATCCGTTGGAGGAAGAGAAGGAGGTGTGGGAAGGGGATGAGGTCATAGAGGAGCCGCGTGGGGGAAGGGAGGCGGATGCGATAGGTGAGGCGGAGTGCATGCCGTTCAAGGATTTGAAGGGATTTGTAAAAGGTAGGCGGGGCAGAGATCCAGGCGGGATGGGCATAACAGAGGATAGGGCGGATGAGAGATTTATAGGTGTGGAGGACGGTGGAGGGGTCCAGACCCCATGTGCGGCCAGAAAGGAGCTTCAGGAGGTGGAGTCGGGAGCGTGCCTTGGCTTGGATTGTCCGGAGATGAGGGGTCCATGAGAGGCGACGGTCAAGGGTGACGCCAAGGTACTTGAGGGTGGGTGTGAGGTTAATAGGACGGCCATAAATGGTAAGATAGAAATCAAGGAGACGGAAGGAAGGGGTGGTTTTGCCTACGATGATTGCCTGGGTCTTGGAAGGATTGACCTTGAGCAACCACTGGTTACACCAAGAGGTGAACCGGTCAAGATGGGATTGGAGAAGGTGTTGGGAGCGTTGCAGGGTGGGGGCAAGGGCAAGGAAGGCGGTGTCATCGGCGTACTGGAGAAGGTGAAGGGGGGGTGCAGGTGGAGGCATGTCCGCCGTATAAAGAAGGTAAAGAAGAGGGGAAAGGACGGAACCTTGGGGCACACCGGCAGAGGGGTAGAAGGTGTAGGAATCAGTGTTGTGGATAGTGACATAGGAAGGGCGGTGGGAAATGAAGGAGGCGATCAGACGGACGTAGTTAATAGGAAGAGCAAAGGTTTGGAGCTTGAAGAGGAGACCAGAATGCCACACTCGGTCATAGGCGCGTTCAAGGTCAAGGGAGAGGAATATGGCGGAGCGACGGGAGTTGAGTTGTTCGGAGAGGAGGTGAGTGAGGTGAAGGAGAAGGTCATCGGCAGAGAAGGATGGTCGAAAGCCACATTGGGTGGAGGGAAGGAAGCGGTGCCGGTGGAGATGCTGGTGGATGCGGCGGATTAGAATGGATTCCAGGACCTTGCTGAAGACCGAGGTAAGGCTTATAGGACGGTAGGAGGAGACAGCGGAAGGTGGTTTATCGGGTTTGAGGAACATCAGGATCCGGGAGGTTTTCCACAGGTCGGGGTAGAAGCCGGTGGACAAGACCACATTGTACAGCCTGGCCAGGGTGGAGAGGAAGGGGGCGGGAGCTTCACGGAGGTGACGGTAAGTAACACGGTCGTGACCAGGAGCAGTGTTGCGTTTGGTGCGGAGTATATCGATGATGTCTTGAGTAGTTATAGGGGTATTGAGTTCAGTGTGTGTAATGTTGTCCAAGTACTGGAAGCCAGGAGCTAGTGGAGGGATAGAGGTGTCAGTTCGATCGCGGACATCGGGGAAGAGGGAATAATCGAACTGGGGATCGTCAGGGATGGTAAAGACATCGGTGAGGTAGGAGGCAAAATGGCTGGCCTTACTAAGGTTGTCAGGAAAGGGATTGTCATTATGAAGGAGAGGATAGTAAGGGGGGGGTTTTGATCCAGTAAGGCGGCGGAAGGCTGACCAGTATTTGGACGAGTTAATAGGTAGGGTAGCATTAAGACGGGTGCATGTCTGTCGCCAGTCCCGGCGTTTCTTAGCCGCGAGCAAGTTCCGGATGTGTCTCTGGAGTTGCCGGTGGCGTTGTAGTATGTCCCAGTCACGCGTGTGGAGGAAGGCACGGTAGAGACGACGGGATTCTCGAAGGAGGAGGACGGCCTGTGGGGGTAAAGTGGGACGGTGCGGGTGGATGGCGACGGTAGGGATGTGGGCCTCCACGGCCTCAGACAAGGTCTGCTGGAGAAAGGATGCGGCATGGGTTATGTCATGTGGGCGGTGGTAGGTGAGGGGGTGGCTATCGACCCAGGTAGTAAGGGTATCCCGGTATGCATTCCAGTCGGCACGGGAGTAATCATGGACATACTTGGGGGGAGGGTCAAGGCGAGGATCGGGACGGGGGCGACGACCGTCTGATATGGTAAGAAGGACAGGGAGATGGTCACTGCCAATAGGGTCGAGGACGACACCGCTATGCGGCCAAGGAGATTGGGGGAGGCTAGGACGACATCGGGTGTGGTATTGGATTCAGGGCGGGTGTGTTGGGGAAGAGGAAGGACATCTCCTTGGATGGTGGCGAGGAACCGATGCCACCGCCGTAACTGGGTGGCGGAGCGACGATGGATATTGAGATCTGCGGCAATCACGTAGGAGGAGAAGGTACGGTCGATGTGGGAAAGGAAGTCAAAAGGAATAGGGGCAGAGGGGCGGACATAGATGGTGGCGCAGGTAACGGTGAGGCCGGGGAAGAATAGACTAAGGATCAGGTGTTCCGTGGGGTTGGGAAGGAGGGGTTGGAGCCGAACAGGGATCTGGCGATGGTGGCCAATGGCAACTCCGCCACGCGCTATCGGGAGGGGGTTGTCAGAGCGGTGAAGGAGGTAGGGCGAGGTATGGACAGTATGGTGGGGCTGGAGAAATGTTTCGTTTAGGAGGAAGGCATCCACGCGGTGGGTGGTGAGGGTATGCATAAGGAGATTCTTGTTGACAGGAAGGGAACGGATGTTGTTAAACAGGATACGTTGCTGTCGCGCCATAGTGGGAATTTAGACGAGGGTGTCGAGACGGGAGAAGGTAAAATGGGCCTGGTTATGGGAGTAGGTGGCGTAAGTGTTGAGCTGGAAGACGGAACGGGCGGCAAGGGATACCTGCTGGAGGGTGTGGGGGCGCTGAAAGGGGTGGATGTTCTGAAGGACAACGGTTACAAAGCGGATGATGTCCTCAGCTGTGGGGGGGGGGACGGAGGGAATTGCCGGGAGGGGTGGGGGCATCCAAGGGGCGGACAGGGACAGTGAGTTCAGGAGCGGAGGGAGGGGGTCGGGCCTTGCACTTTTGGGAGTAGGTTGGGTGTTGGAGGTTACAGGTGTTACAGGAGGGGGGGGACTGAAGGTTGGGGCACTGCCGGAGGAAGTGCGCTTCTTTGCAGTGCGGGCAGACGGGGGCCTCGCGGCACTCAGATGTAGGATGTGCATTATAGCGCAAGCACCTCTGGCAGCGGATGGACTGTGGAGGGGAGCGGGAGGGGTCGACCTTATAACGGCGGTTGAAAAGGAGGGCACCCTCCTTGAGGAGGAGGTCTATGGAGGGAGCATGCTCGGAGAACACCCGCATGAGGCGGGTGGGGCCGGCTGGATTGTGAATCCGGCGGACAGCTCGAACCTCTAGATAGGGATGGGCCTTCAGCTCCGCCAACACCTCCTCCTCCGTGATCATCGGGCTAAGCCGAGTGATCACGGCAGTGAGGGTCGGTGGACGACGGGGCGGCTGGGGTTGTCGGGATGAGGAGGGGGGGGGAGCAGGGGCAAGGGAGGCATGGGGACCAAACCGGGTGAGGGGAATGCGGGAGAGGATGTCGGAGTGGAGGGTGGGGCTGGGGGATGTGATCAGGACGGAGTCCCGACGGGGGGTGAGAAGGGAGATCGGGGCTCCGGGGAAGTGCTGGCGGAGGAGAAGGGTAAGATTGCGGGCCTCCAGGAGAGAGGGATCAGGGTGAGAAAGGAGGTACCTGTAGGAGGGGGAGGTAGAGGAGGGAGTAGATAGGGAAGGTGAGGTGGTATCCATGGCATCCTGGGGGGTTGGAGGGGGGAGAGTCTGCGACTTCTTGGGAGCAGAAGAGGCTGGGGTGCCGCTGGGACGTTTCACAGCGGGAGAGGGACGGGAAGAGGTGTGGGGGATGGGGACGACCGGGAGATGGCGGGAGACGGCAGGTCCCACCGGCGGTGCAGGCACTGGTGGTGGTGCTGGTGCTGGCGCTGGAGCTGGCGCCACAGAAGATGCAGTGGCAGTGGTTGGCACTGGCGATGGCGAGGGCGATGGTGATGGTGATGGTGATGGTGATGACGATGATGATGGTGTGGCGTGGGTGGTGGCCCGACGGGCAACAACCCTGACGGGGGTGGCATGAGTCACATGTGGGAGGGGAGGGAATGGGTCACGTGAGGCATGGGGGGTAGGAACAGGGGAGGGAGCAACAAAAGGAGCGGGGGTGGGAAGAGTGAGGAGGGGGGGAATATATGGGGGAGGCGGTGAATGAGCACACCACGTGATGGTGGTGGCAGCAAGTGAGGGGGACGTGTACACGATTGCAGTGGTAGTGGCGGTAGTCGTGGGGGTTGTCATGGTGAGAGGATAAGTGGGAGAGGGGAAAAGAGGAAAAATAACAGGGGACAGTCAAAGGACAAGGACAAGAGACTGACGAAGAGGAAGGGTAAGACGTAAGCAGAGACGACAGAAAGAAAGACGGGCAGGGAGCGGCGGCGGCGGCGGCGGCGGCGGCGGCAGCGGCGGTCGGCAACAGCAGGAGCGGCAGGAACCGGATACGGTGGCGGCGACGTCGGCGGGAGACCGGCGGCGGCGGCGGCGGCGGCGGCGGCGGCGGCGGCGGCAGGAACCGGATACGATGGCGGCAACCGGCGTCGGCGGGAGACCGGCGGCGGCGGCGGCGGCGGCAGCGGCGGCTGGGACCAACGGCGGCAAAGGCTCGGGACAACGGCAGCTGCAGCGATCACTGAATCTCCTAGCACTTCGAAATTAACGACAATAATATCGAAGGGCGCAACCCTCTCGAGTTACGCCGAAGAACGTATGCTGTACCTTTTTTTTTTTTCCTTTATTGTGATTTTAATACCTGTGACAAACAGGTAGGCCGGCAGCGGACCAGGTATGCCGCTCTTCGGCCTCAGAGTATATACAGAACAGAGATGAGTGAGATATAAAAACAATCAAGACGGCGGGGTACAAACAGTAGACAAAACAGAGTTAAAACGGAGTCGGTCACGTGCGTAGCACAATGGATAAAAGCGGAGAAACACGGTGCACAAACGCAGATGGCAGATGGCCACACGTGAACCAGCGGAGCACAAACGACGAAACACAAACACACTGCAGGAGAGTCGAGGCACAAACACATGCGATGGTCTTCGGCGTAGGACGATGAAAGTAACAGATGGAAGACAGCAGAGTCGTGGCCTGCCAAGGGGAAAAGGTGTGGGGAAGAGGAGAGAGAGGGGGAGGGGAAGATGCCAGTGGAGGAGAGGGATGGAGGAGAAGGGGGAGGGTAGGGGGAGTGGAAGCCCAAGGAGAAAGGGGAGGGGAGGGAGGGAGAGAAGGGAGAGAGGGTGCCCACAGGAAAAGGAGAGGAGAGGGAAGGTAAGGCTCAAAGATGGTAGGAGGGGTAGATGGAGGGGAGGAGGGCATCATCAGGGAGGGGGAGTTGACGGAAGCCACCGAGGGAGAGGGTGTGGAGGGTGTAAAGATGGAGAGCAGGTGGGATATAGGAATGCAGGCGCGGCAGCGGGTTGGGGTGGGAGAGGATGGGAGAGACAAGAGGGTGTGGAGGATCAAGCTTGCGGGAGGTGTAGAGGATCCGTAACCGTTCGAGGAAAAGGAGGAGGTGCGGGAAGGGAATCAGGTCATAGAGGATCCGCGTGGGGGAAGGGAGACGGATGCGATAGGCGAGGCGGAGCGCATGGCGTTCTAGGATCTGAATGGACTTGTAGAAGGTAGGAGGGGCAGAGATCCAGGCGGGATGAGCATAGCAAAGGATAGGACGGATGAGGGACTTGTAGGTGTAGAGGATGGTGGAAGGGTCCAGACCCCATGTACGGCCAGAAAGGAGCTTAAGGAGGCGGAGGCGGGAGCGTGCCTTGGCTTGGATCGTCCGGAGATGTGGGTTCCAGGAGAGGCGACGGTCGAGGGTGACACCAAGGTACTTGAGAGTAGGTGTGAGGGTGATGGGACGGCCATAAATAGTAAGATAGAAATCAAGAAGACGGAAGGAACGAGTGGTTTTGCCTACAATGATCGCCTGGGTCTTGGAAGGATTGACCTTGAGCAACCACTGGTTACACCAAGTGGTGAACCGGTCAAGATAGGATTGGAGAAGGTGCTGGGAGCGTTGCAGGGTGGGAGCGAGGGCAAGGAAGGCAGTGTCATCGGCGTACTGGAGAAGGTGTAGGGGAGGTGCAGGTGGAGGCATGTCTGCCGTGTAAAGGAGGTAGAGAAGAGGGGAAAGGACGGAACCTTGGGGCACACCGGCGGAGGGGTAGAAGGTGTAGGAATCAGTGTTGTGGATGGTGACATAGGAAGGACGGTGGGAAAGGAAGGAAGCGACCAGACGGACATAGTTGAGAGGAAGAGCAAAGGTTTGGAGCTTGAAAAGGAGACCGGAATGCCACACACGGTCATATGCGCGTTCGAGGTCGAGGGAAAGGAAGATGGCGGAACGACGGGAATTGAGTTGTTCGGAGAGGAGGTGAGTGAGGTGAAGGAGGAGGTCATCGGCTGAGAAGGACGGCCGAAAGCCACATTGGGTAGGGGGGAGGAGGCGGTGTTGGTGAAGGTGCTTGTGTAGGCGGTGGGTAAGAATGGATTCCAGGACCTTGCTGAAGACCGAGGTAAGGCTGATGGGACGGTAGGAGGAGACAGCGGAAGGCGGTTTGTCGGGCTTGAGGAACATCAGGATCCGGGAGGTTTTCCACAGGTCGGGGTAGTAGCCGGTGGACAGGACCACATTGTAGAGCCTGGCCAATG
Source organism: Schistocerca gregaria (assembly GCF_023897955.1). Classification (NCBI taxonomy): domain Eukaryota; kingdom Metazoa; phylum Arthropoda; class Insecta; order Orthoptera; family Acrididae; genus Schistocerca; species Schistocerca gregaria. Next base: position 503,521 of record NW_026061777.1, on the reverse strand, counting down.
TGGAGAGGAAGGAGGCAGGAGCTTCACGGAGGTGACGGTAAGTAACACGATCGTGACCGGGAGCAGTGTTGCGTTTAGGGCGAAGTGTAGCAATGATATCTTGAGTGGTGATTGGGGTATTTAGTTCTGTGTGTGTGATGTTGTCCAAGTACTGGAAGCCAGGAGCAAGCGGGGGGACAGAGGTATCAGTTCGATCACGGACATCAGGAAAGAGGGAATAATCGAACTGGGGATCGTCAGGGATGGTAAGGATATCGGAGAGGTAGGAGGCGAAATGGTTGGCCTTACTAAGGGCATCAGGGAAGGGGTGGTCATCATGAAGGAGAGGGTAGTAGGGAGAGGGTTTAGATCCGGTAAGGCGGCGGAAGGCTGACCAGTACTTGGACGAGTTGATAGGTAAGGTGGCATTAAGACGGGTGCATGTCTGTCGCCAGTCCCGGCGTTTCTTTGCCGTGAGTAAGTTCCTGATGTGTCGCTGTAGTTGCCGGTGGCGTCGTAGTGTGTCCTGGTCACGTGTGTGAAGGAAGGCACGGTAGAGCCGGCGGGATTCACGCAGGAGAAGGACGGCCTGTGGGGGTAAGGTGGGGCGGTGCGGATGGATGGCAATGGTAGGGACGTGGGCCTCCACGGCCTCAGACAAGGTCTGCTGGAGAAAGGAGGCAGCACGGTTAACGTCATCAGGTTGGTGGTAGGTGAGGGGGTGGCTATCGACCTGGAGAGCAAGGGAGTCCCGGTAGGCATTCCAGTTGGCACGGGAGTAGTCATGGACATATTTCGGGGGAGGGTCATGGCGCGGGTCGGGACGGGGGCGACGACCGTCTGATACAGTGAGGAGGACAGGGAGATGGTCACTGCCAATGGGATCAAGGACGTCCACCGCTATGCGGCCAAGCAGGGTGGGGGAGGCTAGGACGACATCGGGAGTGGTATTGGATTCAGGGCGGGTGTGTTGGGGAATTGGAAGGACGTCGCCTTGGAGGGTGGCAAGGAACCGATGCCACCGCCGTAACTGGGCGGCAGA